>NW_020290779.1:152848-305095 GCF_003184695.1 Aspergillus brunneoviolaceus CBS 621.78 | reverse complement strand
GGGGGGGGGGTTGGAGGAGGTGCGATGAGGATGAAGGCTGGGAAGGGACAGGGCTTGAGGTTGTTGGTTGGGTTGGTTGGTTGGGATGGGATGGGATGAAGTTCATGGCGGCGGGTAATGAGGGCGTTGATGGAGGTCCCTGGGGGTTGGATGTGGACGTGGACGTACCATTGTGGCGGTGGTGTGGATAATTTGTGTTTTGGTTGGGGATAGTCAATGATTGCTTTGCTGGTGTAAATCGTCAAGCGAGAGAAGAGGAGGAGATGGATGGGATAGAAAGGTGAGAGTAGATGGATGATGGTTCAAGTCGGAGTGATTAGAAGGTAATGTAGGTAAGGTCAAGTAACGTTAGCTCTGACATCGATAGTAGCAGCGTAGGCTCCCTCCCGACTGGCGCGTCCGGCTCTGCCACCGCAAGCTCCTCCGGCCGACCACACCGCCCCAACCCGCAAAAAACTCTCTGCTGCGTGCCATTCTCCATCCCCCGACCCCAAGTCACGTGGCGCCATATTTCCCGTCGAAGGAAATTCGAACGTCTCGTACCTAGAGACTGGGAGTCCGGCTTGGATAGCATCATCCACAAACCACCTCCGCCAAAATGCCCGCCCTCATCTCCTCCCTCGCCCTGCGCACCCTCCGGACGCTCGTCCAGCGTCCCGCCACCACCACCACCCCCATCCGTTCCATCAAGACCGCTGCCACTGCTGCTGCTGCTGTCCCCCGATTCACCCCCGTCCTCCGCACGCCCACCGCTCTCGCAGCCCTCACCACCAGAACCCCCGCTTCACAAATCGCCCTCGCCGCGGCGGCGCGCCGCTCCTTCTCCACCTCCCCGTCCAGGTCCGCGACCTACAACCAAGTCCGCCGCGGCTGCCGCGTGGCGCAGAAGGCCCGGCGCTCGCGGTCGCCCGCCGTGACCGGCCGCGCCCAGATGAAGGGCGTCTGCCTCAAGACCGGTATCACGAAGCCCAAGAAGCCCAACTCCGGGGAGCGGAAGACGGCCCGTGTGCGGCTGAGCAGCGGCAAGGTCGTCACGGCTTACATTCCTGGTGAAGGTGGGTTCTACGTTGTTCCCTTCTCTGGTTTTTGGGAATGTGATATATCTCTTGGTTGTGCAGGCTCTGGGAGATGAGCGGGCTTATATGAGGTATTGGTTATTAGCGACATGGCTGACAAGTCTCTTTTCCTCGATCCAGGTCACAATATCCAGCAGCACAGTGTCGTCATGGTCAGAGGTGGCAGAGCCCCCGATTGTCCCGGTGTGAAGTACCACTTGGTTCGCGGGGCTATGGATTTGGTATGTTGCTCTCTCCTCTGGAACAGGGTTGAGCGCTGTTCACTAATGGTGGCTGCTACAGGGTGGTGTTCCCAATCGCTTGACGGCCAGATCTAAGTATGGTACGAAGAAGCCCAAGACGGACTAAACGTCCGCAAGATGCGTGCATCGGGGAATTATGTTTGAGTCTAGCTGGATGATATGTTGATTCCCTGCAGGGGGGCTCTATCCTTGTACTATTTTGGTTGCTTTCTTTTTGTTTTCGTTTTCATCTTCAAAGGCATTCGGTTCATCGTTAAAACAGCTATGTACATTTATGAGACAGTCTCTGGAAAAGATAACACTTTCCATCTTATCAGATATCCACTTGAAAATCGTGATGCTCGCCGCAAAATGACACGGGACGAAAAAAAATTGAAGGAGAAATAACCACCGCCTCCATGACAATACATGTGAGACCGATAACACCGAGGCTCGAACACTCCAAGACACGGGGGGGAATATGAAAGTAGGGATTGAAGGGGTGAAAATTGCGAAATAATCATGTTTGGGTCAGTCGGAAACGCCCCAATACTGTACTGTAGAACCGTAATGTTTTAGGCCTTCCTCCACGGCTGAATGGACTCCCAGCCAGCGTGTACGTGGTTAACCAGATGACCTGCTCTGTTGACCACTAGTACCCGGGATTTTCTGTTGAGTAGGACTAAAATAACGCAGATGAAGGTTGCCGAAATCAAAATTAATCCAATCATGCGGAGTCAGGTTTGGGCCTCATAGCCCTTGGGCTTGTCCAGGTTGTTGATCTGGAAGTACCGAGATGTGCCTACGAGCAATGGTAAGTAACCCGGCACCTACCCGGTGAGATAGTCAAACTTACAAGAGTAACCCTTCCAATCAAAGTTCTCGCTAGGGTTGCAGGAGCATCTCAGGTCCAGTCTCTTCTTCTCCTCGGTTGGACAGTGGGTGAATGGCACGTGATAGTAGCCGATCTCATCAAAGAAATGAATCTGGTCCTTGTCGAGAAGCAGGCCGGCGGCAATCGAGTGGACCGGGGCATCACCCCAACGCTCGTAGAAGAAACCACCGGCATGGTCCAGGGTCTCAAAGTAATCGATGTACGCCTTCGATCTCAGCCATTCCAGGCTTCCGACTTCGAAGTTGGACCACTATAGATCGAGTTAGCCACACCCTTGATAGTGATTCCGAAAGATATACATACGAAGTGGCATTTGTTGTAGGTCTTGCCGCCATCGTCACTCAAGAAGCCCATAGAGTTGTCGCTCGAGATGTGTTCCGGGTGTTCGCCGACGAATTTCTGCGTGGTGTCCCAGAGGGTCGGGATCGTGTCATAGTATTCGTAGAGACTGAGCGTGAAGCTGTACTTCTTGTTGTTCTCCTTCATGAAACGGAACGGATCCAGCGGGACGTCGCAGTAGAGCTCGATGCTGGGCTCCACACGCCAGTAGTATTCGTAGTTCAGCATCAGCGGGTGGCGGAAGAAGAAGCCCGATTCGTAGCGGCACATGTGGCGGTAGCTTTCCGAATCGCCGTAGATGATCTTCTTCTCGCCCATCTCCTGCCGCACCTTCTTCGCTTTCTCCTGATCGATCCATTCGGGGTATGACCAATGCTCCTTGGGAATCACGCCATAATGGGTTTCTCCGGAGACGAGCGCCGAGGTGATCTTGATGAACTCATCGTCAAAGGGCTTGTCGTTCAGGAACACCCAGTCGTAGTGATAGTTGCGGTTGAACCGGTCCTCCACCGTGCGGATCGACTTGACCATCTCCCAAAGGTCGCTGTTCCGGGCCAAGGTGACAAAGGTTGCGTTCATGCGGTCGGCCGCGGGGATGACCTTGTTGGATGAGTATGCGGCGGCGGCATCGCTCTGGGAGTACGAAGAGGATGAGGAGGAGGATCCATAGTTGAGTTTCGATCCGATCTGCTCCGGGATCGGGATTGCGCTTCTCGATATCAGGAAGAAAAGTGCCAGTCCCTAGGCGCATCGGGTCAGCCATGAAAGGAGATTGGGAGAAAACCAAAAAGAACTGACTGTGACAGCAAACAGGAGATATCGGACTGGCCCTAGAGCCATGATCACCGAGGTTTCTGTGCTTTCAAAATCTCAAGTCTGTTGATGTGGCTAGACTGGCGCAGAGCGGAGTGAATGTGGTAAATATGGAGGCCTTTCGCACGGGACCGCTTGACGTGGAGAATTGGGGAATAAAGAGGAAAAAGCGAGCGACAATATGAAGTGAAGAAGAGGGAAAAGAAAAGAGCTGGAGACCTGAGATCCCACGGTAAGATCTCAACTACGCAGTGGACGAAGTGGACGGTGTGGAAGGAAGACTAGGCGCCGGAATTGCCAGAAAGTCTCGAGATGATCGGCGACAAGCACGGAGATGAACAGGGTGCGGTGGTGTAATTATTATGGGGCAACGGTCTCGATCTCTCACCAGTGTTTGTATGAGTCTTTCCCGAACCGCGGGTTGGTTGCGACCGGGTAGAACATAAACAAGGGGGAGGGGGAAATAGAAGGAGGAGGGGCTGATAAGAAACAGAAAAAATCAAATAAATAAAGGGATCAAAGGGAAATTATAGTAATCTTAATTCAGGAGAGGAGAGGAAACTGTCTGTTCGCTACGGAGAGTAAAAGCGGACGAACAAGGTCAGCCCTGCGGCGGAGCATGAACTGAATCACTAAGAATGAATGGATGAATGAATGAATGAATGGGAATTCTCATACTCCGTAGTCAATGGGAGGCGACGTAACCTCCCCAATGGTTATTGGCCAGGCCACGTACGTTGTTCGGGAGTTGGCCACCCACTCCTCAAGCCTGTTTCTGTTCTCTTTTGACTACCTAGTATTAATTATTAACTATTGCATCTTTGTTGTTAGAGTTAAACTCGGGGATCGTGCTCGAGTCTATCATATTGACTGCAGCCGCAAGATCTATCTCTCCACTGATGTATAGAAACGTCCTTGTAAATCTTAGGAAATTGCCCCCAAAGCTTCGTATAGCCCGTGTCATTTGTGGTAGAAGTACTCCGTAGCTGTGGCTGTGTTGACAACGATTTGCCGGAAGGGTGTTACCACTCAGTACTCCGTAATTCAGTTACAATCATTTCGTGTTGTTGGGCGGGTGGCCGCCAGGTGGTGGAGTGGCTGCAGTGCACCTTATTTCTGCAGAACTTGACCGCCTCACAGACTTTATGCCTCAGGCACTCAGACTAACACAGCTAAGCCTAAACCCACCTAGTCAGGCGGGTGATATCAGACCGGCTCTGAACCTCATCCCGCACCACAATTATGCCGTGGTAATTCCTCCTCCCCCCTCCCCACGCCACCAGCCCCCCCCTGTTCCCCATCCAAGCTGCCTCTGCCGAAGATGTCTTTCTTCGGCTTTGACACCACCCTGCCCAGGGACCGGGCTGCTCCTTCCGAGCGCCGGGGTATTTTCGAGACGCCTGATCCATTCGCCGAGGTCGCTCGCGCCCGTCTTGTTCAAGGATTCCGAGGCGGCGACGAGGATGACGATGCGTAAGGTCCCCCTCCTTCTACAATCCATTGACTTGCACCAAAGATGACTGATGGGCTTGGTACACGCGTATAGCATTGATTTTGAGGATACCTACGATGGCCTGGGCGATCAGCTCGACGACGACCAGGATGCCTTCAACGACGACACCTTCGGCGACGACCTCGGCGCTCCTCCTGTCGGAAAGGACTTCGATTTCTTTGGGAAGACCGCGCAGGTAGCCGATGCCATCGGCGAAGAGCAAATACGCTACAGTCTCCAGAAGCCCAGAGCCCCTGCTGTCGCCCCTGTCACTGCAGACATCATTGCCGATCCTGCTGTGAGTGCTGCCGCTGTGCAGCCGAAACGGACCGGTTATGAGAAGTACTCGGATCCCGGGTATATCCCGGATCTTCAGGCCAAGTCGAGCGTCTGGGGTGTTCAGAAGAAACCGGAACCCACGCCAATGATGATTGCACAGGCACAGGCACAAGCACAGGCACAGGCGCACGCTCAGGCTCAGGCTCAGGCTCAAGCGCAGGCCCAGGCCCAGGCCCAGGCACGGGCAAAGAAGATGCTCAGCTTGGAGGAGGTAGAGGCGCAGTTGCGGCGATACCCGTCGTCACTGCCTGGCCAGATACCGGTGTCTCTTCCTCAGTCGATGCCCGAGCCGTCTCACCCGCTTCAGCGAGCTCAGATGCCTCCGCTGCCCGAAGGCTTCGCACAGCTGCCACCTGAGCTTCTGCACGCTCAGTTTGCTAAGGGTGTGCCGCCTCCGGCGCAGCTGTTGCACCAGCCGCCGATGGTTCCCGACCCGTATCCGCTTGCTCCGCATGCTCCCAACATGCCAATGCACCTTCTGCAAAATGCCAATCTTCCCCCGCAGCACATGGGGCCGCCTCAACGTCAGATGATCCCACCTGGAGGTCCTCAAGCCCAGCAACAACAGCCTCCACCGCCGTCTCAAAGCATGCGGGCCAACAACGCCCAGCTGCCCGTGATCACCAATCCTCAACAGCTGATGCATCTGTCGGAAGAGCAACGAGTGGCATACTTGATGGAAGATGCGAAGCGCGCCAAGCGAAACCACAAGATCTTCCTCCTTTCCAAGGGCAATGGTCTGATGACTCCGCAAGACAAGAACTTCATTACCCGTATCCAGCTCCAGCAACTGGTGGCTGCCGCAGGTAATGTCGTAGACACGGATTCCGAAGCTGTCTTGGCAGAAGATTTCTACTATCAGGTCTACAGCCAGATCCGCGGTGCTCCTCGGCAACACCCTCATCAACCTCTCGGTCATTTTGCGCAGACGTATCTCCTCCAGACTGGTAACCGCCTCGGTGGTCACGGCAACCGGAGACAGTTCCAGAATGCCGACAACCACATGCAGAGAATGCAGCAGCAAGTTCAGCGGGCCGTCGAGGCTGCCAAGGCCAAGCCCAAGAACAAACAACTTATCATCGAAGGTAGCTTGGGCAAGATTTCTTTTGGCAATGCGAAGGCTCCGAAG
The DNA here is from genome assembly GCF_003184695.1 of Aspergillus brunneoviolaceus CBS 621.78. Lineage (NCBI taxonomy): Eukaryota > Fungi > Ascomycota > Eurotiomycetes > Eurotiales > Aspergillaceae > Aspergillus > Aspergillus brunneoviolaceus. The sequence continues at coordinate 298,791 of NW_020290779.1, read as the reverse complement.
CCCATGCTCAACCTCAAGCGGCCCGAGAGCTCCGAAGGTGGCAAGTTACCCAAGAAGCCTCAGACCGACCTGAGTCTGAGCGACCGGAAGTCTATCCTGACCAACATCGAGGGCGTCTACAGCACGCTGATGGAAATGGAAGATATGGAGCGCACCATGCCTCCTCCGCCAGACGAGAATGACCCCGAGGCCATTCAGAAGCATATGGAGTGGCGGCAAAATGTTCGCTCGCTCAACCAGAAACTGTGGCGCGAACTGAAGGTTATGGAGCCGATTGTCCCCAACACTAACACACCTCACCCGTTCATCGCTTTCCTCTCTTACCCCAAGGGCAAGAAGGCCATCCCCCGTATCTTCCGTCACATTGACCAGGAACAACGCGTCACGATCCTTACCATGATCGTTGTCCACTTGGACACTTTGGACGTGGTCCGACGCGCACAGCTTATGCCCGGTGAGACTCAGCCGTCTCCGGTCGTCCGCGAAGCCATCGACCTCTTTTCTCAGACGGTCATGCCGAGCCTTCTCGGCTACGTCAATGAGGCTCCGTTCAATATCATCATTGGATTGTTGGGACTAGTGATTGCGCAGACCCATGTTCAGCTGGTGGCCAAGACCAGGATCGGACTAGGAATCCTAACCATGCTCCTGAGCCGCGCGGAAATTGTGAAGGAAGCCGACCAAGCGTCAGAGCGAGATTGGCAGCAGTGGGTTGAGAAATTCAACGTGCTATTTGATACACTGGAACCCACATTTGCCGATATCTTCCCCAGTTCCATCAATGCCGGTGACGATATGTACGTCTGGCAATTCTTGGCTGCCGTCGGTATCGGCGCCAGCCCCGATCAACAGCAACGCCTAGTCATTGCCGTGAAGTAAGTTGAAGCTTTTCTATGATCCATCGATTCGATGCTAACTACCACTACAGGGATCGTGTGATGGAAACTGTTACGTACAGCAAGACGCTTCCTGCAGACATGGCCAGCCAGCGTCTCGGAAACGTTAATTTGTTTATGCGGGCCATCGGTCTGGACGTTGAACTTTTGGGTTAGAAAGCCAGAGAGGACATAGTGATCAGGCCTGATCTAAATGCTGGGTACTCCATGACCTTTGAAACCTTGTGTCGGTCAGGCCGGGCAGACTTGGGCCCATAGATGAGCGGGTTTGCCTCTGGACACATCGCAGTCTGCCATAAGCGGCATGCCGTTGTTCGTGCTGAAAGGGTTGAGCAGACGTGATCTACTGCTTAGTAGAACTGCACCCGGGGTATCTGAAACCCGAAGAACAAGAAAGAGACAGAGAGGCAGCTGACAGGCAGGGTCGGTTGGTGCTCTCGGACGCAGCATTGGAGGGAGACAGGCCCAAACGAGCTGTCGACCAACCTTTGGCGGTGGTGAATGCGAGGTGCATTCTTCAATGATGTATTACCTACCAACTTTACGTACGTACTTTATTAGTTTTGTTCAGTGATGTCCTACAGCGGGATTTGGGGGACATGTTCGAAAGTCGTGTGGATAGCTTTTCTTCCATGTTCTATTTGATTATATTGTTATGCTTATGCAAGATCCACGATGGAAAAAGACATGATTGCACTATTTAATACTAAGTTACTACTGCTGCGGCTGCTACTAGTAGAGGAGGCCAAGCACTTCCCAAACACCACGCACTTCACGAACAGCTGTGGTTATCACCACAACTCCTATACAATATGTTCCTTACCCAAACACCAATATTCTTTATAAAGGTTACATAACATAAAGTAAGTATATGGCCTCCTCGACCACTAAACAAGGTTTCAGCAGAAATCCAGCAACTTTCCCTTTCTGATGCTCTATCCAAGGTTATACTCCACGGGGTCAGTCCCACTCCATTTATTCACTAATGCACAATTTCACACACACTTACGAGGCATTCTTCCCTCTCCCCCTTGGTCTCCACCTCCCCAATTGCATCTGACCTGCCGCACACAATGGAGTCCCTCCCACCAGAGTTGTTCGATGCGATTGCAACGTGCCTGGCATACCTGGATCTATGTGCCCTGCGACTGACATACAAGGCTCTATATCGCGCCACCTTGCCCGTCTTTGCCTGCCAATATTTCCAGCGCATCCACAGTCTTGTCACGCCGGAGAGAATGGCCCCCCAGGTTCACTTCTCCCGCCTGATGAGGCTGCACCCGCACTGGGTCGAAGTCACCCTATCCGACCTTGCGCTTTCTCTGCGCAGTGCCGCCCCAAGTCTGCGCGTGGTGACCCTGGTGGCACTCAATCTCAAGGAGAATCTCCCCGACAGCTCCGAACGCTTCAGGGCCCCTCACGGCCATTTGGCGGAACTTCCGCAACATTCTTGAAACTACCATCCCCTCGATCCACGTCTTCGCCATGACGCGCATTGCCTGCCGTCGCCACCAACTCTGCTTCACCAAGTCTTGCCGGAAGGGTCGATCGGGCTCGTCCCACTCCATTGAATATTTGGATTGATACACTGAACCTCGACCCGGAGCCGCCTCTCGCGCGCGATCTCCCAGCCTCCAGTCATGGCAGCCACAGCCGCCACATACGAAGCACGCCTGTCACAAACCTGGGAAACGAATTGAACGAGGCGGCGGCGGTGACGTTCGAGCTTGGATCCCCATAAGAGGAAACTAGCCTTTTATCTGTAGCTTGAGATACTGCCCGAGGACGAAAGGGGCGGGTGGTTTTCCTTCGCATCAGGTGTCCAGGAGTATAAGAGTATAGAAGGATGAGTCACGTGCCGATGTTATAAAAGCGGCGGCACCTGTATAGTCTTAGGCAAGTAGACAGGACTTGCAAGCAAAAGAGCGACTACTACAGTAACTAATGCACAGCCGAACCAGCCCCCGGAGTCTAGTCCCAGGCGAGACTAGGCTAGGTAAGCCGATATATTAGTTAGCACAGGCGAGCGTTGCAGTGGTGCCATCAATAGTAGGAATTAGGCCAGACAACCTCTTTCTTCCTTTCCTGACTGGCAGCAACTTGCAACCTGTAACCTACACACGGGGGGGGGGGGGGGGCGGGCAGAAGACCCTCGGAACTGAACTCGAGGAGCACAGCACAGATCCACTTTGCGCAGTGGAACCGCCGACCCGCTCGTGCTAATTGGGGTTCAGCCTGGACTGGAGAGGTCGGTTAAAGATGCATGGTTTTGGTGAGGTGCGCGAGTCGATAGATTACTATTTCCAGGGTGCTGGACCGTTGGAGTTTCCATGAATATGAAGGATTGGTCTTTTTTTGTGATTCATTTATTTCCCCCTGTCATAAGCGAGTCGGACCGAGAACTGACTTACTGCTCTGCTCTGGCTTGGCTTTTCGGTCGGCTACGGCAGGGCAGGCATATGCATCGGGCCTGCAGCTTGCATGTGGCTGTGGCTGTTAGCTATCAGTCCATCCCTGTTCGTCTTTATGTTAGTTGTTGTCTGGCGAGTCGGCGACTGTCTCCCCACCTGAGACCGAGAGAATTGTCCCTGAAAAGTGTCATGATCGTGGTTTGATGGTTTGGGTAAATTAAACCGGTGGATTGGATCGTCCCGTTGACCACTCATTACGGGGAGGATTGTCTGGGAAGCACTGCAGTGATCATCAGCCAACGGGGCACAAACAATCCTTTGTGTTGATAGGAACAGGTAAGACTGTTGTACAGACTGAACGGGGGGTGTTGGACATACACAATGAGGATAGATGAGAGGGAGCAAGAAGTTGTAGATTACTCAACCGGTGCCATTCTATGCCGACAATGGACTTGTGCAGCCGAGAGACGATGCATGGTCTGTTTGCGACCAGACAGACAAAACAGACAAATCGAGACCAGCCCGCGTCAGCCCCCGATAAGTACTAGTAAATTACCTCATCATACTCGGAATTACCACTACAAAACCGGGTTAACCGGGTTATGCCGGGCGGTGTAGACGGAGAAATAGGGAGTCTGACCATTCTGACCATACCGAAACGGTACCTGGTGCAGTGGTCCTCCTCCGGAAAGCCCCTCCACAGTCCACCCACTGCAGTGCCTGTGCCCGCCTCCCTCCACCATGTTTCCCATCCTCGAAAGCAGCCAACTCTTCCCTTCCCAGTCCAATCCAATGAGTCCACTCACTCCTCCTTAAATATCCCGTCTTACTGTCCTGTTCCTGTTCCTGTTTCTGTTCCCTTTCTTTTCTCCCCCCCAATCCCCTCCTCCCCTTCCTCACTCCAATTCTCTCTTTCCCCTCTCCGCCATCTAATCCAATCCTCCTTCATCATGTCTGCTGGCTCAGTTCTCGTCACTGGGTAAGTTCTACCATTGCACCCCAATCTCTTACAGCTGGAACTGACCCCGCAATCTCCAACCGCGCAGTGGCACGGGCTACATTGGCTCTTTCACCACCCTTGCCTTGTTGCAGGCTGGCTACAAGGTCGTTGTCGCTGACAACCTCTACAACTCCTCCGCCGAGGCTCTCAACCGCATTGAGTTGATCTGCGGCAAGAAGCCCGAGTTCGCCCAGCTCGATGTTACCGACGAGGCGGCTTTCGACAAGGTCTTCCAGGCCCACCCCGACATTGACAGCGTCATCCACTTCGCTGCTCTCAAGGTGCGTCTAACCCGTCTGCTTTGCCATTGCACCTGCAAGTACTATACTAAACATTTCCCCTGTGCTCAGGCTGTCGGAGAGTCCGGTGAGAAGCCTCTGGACTACTGGCACGTCAACGTCTACGGCACCATCTGCCTCCTCCGCTCCATGGTCCGCAACAATGTCACCAACATCGTCTTCTCCAGCTCCGCCACTGTCTACGGCGACGCCACTCGCTTCCCCAACATGATCCCCATCCCCGAGGACTGCCCTCTGGGTCCCACCAACCCCTACGGCAACACCAAGTTCGCCGTGGAGACCGCTATCACCGATCTGATCAACGCTCAGCGCAACAACGCCATCAAGGCCGGCAAGGAGGCCGAGGCCAACAAGTGGAACGGTGCCCTGCTCCGCTACTTCAACCCCGCCGGTGCTCACCCCAGTGGTATCATGGGCGAGGACCCCCAGGGTGTCCCCTACAACCTGCTCCCTCTTCTGGCCCAGGTCGCCACTGGCAAGCGTGAGAAGCTCCTCGTCTTCGGCGATGGTACGTTAAGATTCCCTCTCCTCTCCTCTCACCAGCGAACTAACACGATGCTAGACTACGCCTCCCACGACGGAACCGCCATCCGTGACTACATCCACATCCTCGACCTGGCCGACGGCCACCTGAAGGCCCTCAACTACCTCCGCGCCAACAACCCCGGTGTCCGTGCCTGGAACTTGGGTACCGGCAAGGGCAGCACGGTCTACGAGATGATCCGTGCCTTCTCCGCCGCCGTCGGCCGCGACCTCCCCTATGAGGTCGCCCCCCGCCGTGCCGGTGACGTCCTGAACCTCACCTCCAACCCTAGCCGGGCCATCCAGGAATTGGGCTGGAAGGCCGAGCACACCCTCGAGCAAGCCTGCGAGGATCTCTGGCTCTGGACCCGCAACAACCCTGAGGGATACCGGCAACAGCCCCCCGCCGAGCTCCTCGAGAAGCTCAAGAACTAAACTAAACTTGATCCTGAATGATACCTACCTTACCTACTGTTGATTTAATTAGCATGTCTTTGGCGACGGCGGAAGAACCAAAATCGCATCAATAGATTTGATCTGAATGAGACGAATTTCCTTTCTTAAAGATATGCCTGGTGTAATTGCACTTGCTTGTGTTTGCTGTGTTGTTGTCTCGCGAGTGGATGGATAGATGAGGTGTCATGAAATAAGTAATTGGATTACCCGACCCTTGAGGTGGATAGATGAGGTGTCTTGAAATAGTTACCTAAACTCCAGAACCATGCATGTATGCACTCCACTCTTAACCTCCCCGAAAATATCGCACCATATATACAGCCAGTCTATTTACCACTCTCGCCACTGCCATTGCCCTTCCGACTCCTCCTCGACCCAGGGGTCTGTGCCTTGGGCGCGGCAGCGGCCTTCTGCTCGGCCGCCTCCGCCAGTTCCGCCTCCTTCTTGGCCCGCGCCCGCAGCACGGCACTCTCCTTCTCCTTGACCTCGATCATCTTCTCACTGAACTCCCATAACAGCTTGCCCGCGGCCTCGTCCCGGATCTCCCGCCGCGCCACATCCACCTCGCGACACTCCTTGATCATCCACCCGCCCTCGTCGCGGCCGTAGCGCGCCTCCATCGCCGCGTACAGGAAACTCTGCGCCCCCTGCTGCGGCGACTTGAGCACCAGCCACCACACCGGCCAGGTGACCAGGTACCCCAGCAGGCCCCACAGCGACCCGCCCGTCATCCAGCGCCGCATGCCGGGCGTGCGCGTGAACCCGGGGTCTACCATGATGACCCGCGCGGCCGGAGGGTGGCCGTCCGGCCGCTTGAATGCGTTGAGATGTTTCTGAAACGAGTGCGCAAACACCATAAGAGCGAGTTTGCTCATCCCGAACAGACTTTCCGGCCTCTGCTTTTGTTTCTTGTTGTTGTTGGTGGTGGCTGTAGATGTCTTTTTCCCGTGACCACTCTTCCCGACCTTCTGCCCCGCCGCTGCTGACTTTTGCTGCTGCTGCTGCAACACCTGGTGATTGATCACATCCTCGACCGTCCGCAAATCAAACGCGCCCGCCCGGATGTAACTCGACGAGCACCCCGCGAAGATGACGCGCACGTCGCGGTGCGCTGGCTGCGCGCGCAGCGCGGGGCTGAGGATACTCAGCAGATGGAAGTTGGCCAGGTAGTTGACCTGCCACTCCTCGTCGAGGCCGTCGTCCGTCAGGGTCTTTTGAGGGGGGTTCGTGCTGGCGCACAGGATGATCATGTCCAGCCGGCGCGGCGTGACGTTGTCGATCCATTTGGTGGCGAAGGTGCGGATCGAGTGTAGTGAGCCAAGGTCCACTTGCTCCGCGTAGATGAGTTGGTTGTTGGTCGTGCGCCGCAGGTCCTCGATGTATTCCACCAGGAACACGTCCGAGGGGCTGTGTTGCGTCAGCAGGATGATTTGCGCCCCGCGGGCGGCGAGGGATTGTGTGATTTGCGCGCCGATGCCGGATGTTCCTCCCTTTTTTTGTTTAGTTTTTTTGGCTTTCTTTTTGGGGGAGAGGGGGGTATTGTTGGGGGAGGTTCGGAGAGACGGGGGGTAAAGGGAATCGTACCGTGATCATAACGACCTTGGAGTGCATCACCCGCTCCGAGGAATTGCGGGCGCCGCCAAAGTAGAATTTCAGGACGGCAATCACAAGAACCCAGGGGGTGAGCTTGAGGATCGTCCAGGCGAAGGGGATGGAAGAGACACCCTCGGTGACACCCTGGACGATCAGGGGAATGGGCATTGTGGTGGTGGAGGGACGACGACAGTGCAAAGCTTCAAACAAAAGATAAGATTCGAGTCCAAGGGGAGACCACGACTAAGAAAAGGTGGGAGTTGACTTGGGGATTTGTAGTCGACAAAGATGACCCGAAATGAAGTCCAACAAATCTGGCCCGTCCGGCGGCCGCGCGGAGGAGGTTGCGGCTTAGCGGCCGATCTCCCGCCACTGCAGAGGTGCGTCACTTCTCCTGCCTTTTTCATCTACCTGTCGGTTTCTTCTCGACAACACCACCACCACCACCACAATGCCAGACAACAACCCCGCAGAAGAAGAAGAAGAAGAAGAAGAAGAAGAAGAAGAAGAAGAAGAAGAAGAAGATTACTTCCTCCCTTTGGAGGACCAACGCGTCTTCGGCGCCGGGATCCGCCGCAAGCGCGTCCCCTTCGTGCGCTCCTCCGACGGGCCCGACCTCAACACCACCGACTCCGCCCTCCACCGCCATGCCGCCGCGTCCACCGCACCTAGTACAACGACAGGCGCCACCATCGCGAACAAATACCTCTCTATCGTCCTCGCGAAATCCGCTACGCCTACCCCGGAGGAGACCACAGTAGATTTCCCAGCCACAGCTCCATCCACCACCACCACGAATACTCCCACCACCACCACTACAGCAGCAGCAGCAATTCCACAATCCCACTCCGCACCAACACCACCATCAACCACCACTACTCCCCCTCTCGAACACAACAACAACCCGAACCCGATATCTCAAATCTGCCAAATCTGCAACCTCCCTTACACAGCAGCATCATCCTCATTAGAGACCCAAACCGCAACAGAAACCACCCCCCATCCCCACGCCCGCCCACACGAAGCCTCCCTCGCGCACCAACTCTGCCTCACCCACTCGCATCCGCCCTCGCACCTGGACCGCACCCGCCCGGGCCTGCGCTACCTAGCCGCCTACGGCTGGGACCCGGACAGCAGGCTGGGGCTGGGGGCGCCGGGGCGGGAGGGGATCGTGGCGCCGGTGAGAGGGAAAGTGAAGGTTGATACGGTGGGGTTGGGGGTTGTAGGCCAAGCATCGGATGAGGAGGGGGACCACAAAAGACGGAGGCGCGGGGGCGGTAAGGATGCCGGGGGCACCAGGGGCGGTGGGAAAGTGCAGAAGTTGAATGCCAAGGAGGTGCGGAGGGGGCAGGTGGATGCCAGGAAGCGCGGGGAGAGGCTGCGCGAGCTGTTTTATCAGGATGAGAGGATTTTGAGGTATCTTGGGGGTGGTTGAATTCATTTGGCGAGGGGAGGGGGCCGGGTTGGTTGGGTTGGGAGAAGAGTTCTGGAATGTTTAGTGGCCTTGTTTCTGTGGCGTACGTTTAGATACCCTCTATTATTTATTGTCCATGAATTATTTTTCGTTGTCCGGGATGCGTGTACACTTTGCTTTGCTGATCTTGCTAAGATGGATTATGGCCGGAGATAGCTCGAAACTAACAGACAATTGAACTTGGTATCACAGCTGCGCTAGATGAGATCAGGGTTGAGCTATGGAGAGGGCTACGGGGCAAGAGTGGCAGAACAGCCTATCGGAAAAAGTGGTGGCGTTTCTTCTCCTTCTTCTCCTTCTCCTTGTGCTCTTTGCCTGGCTTGGAGCTGGTAGGAGCCGGAGCCGGACTCGGCCCGCCGCTGGGAGCCTTGTGTCCAAGTGACATCGAGGCCATTGCGGCCGAAGGCGGGGCAGCGGCGACGGGCTTCTTCGCCTGAGGTTGAGGTGGCGGGGGCGCTTCTTTCTCGAAGAGATGAGCAGGTGCCGTAGGTTTCGGCCGCTCGGCCGGGATGTCCAGCCGTCGTTTGTCGACGCTGAGGTCGCCGATCTGTCGCATGAATAGCCCCGGCGAGAGCATATGGGACGTGGCCAGGTAGACATCCTTGGCATGTGCTTGCGAGATCTCGTAGCACGTACGCGCCTCGCCGTAGGTCGCGCCACCCGCCATGAAGACGATAATGCGCTGGCGAGGCTGCTCGCCGGTTGTGCGCGTTCGCGCCCACGTGGGCTTCGCACTCCGGAGAGATGCTTGCGACAAGGCATCTTGTGGGTTCGAGCCCTCGCCTTCCGTGTGTGGACGCGTGGGTGGGAAGACAGTCGTGTCAAGGGTGCCTCGCACCAGGTCCTCCAAGATCAGCTTGAGGTTCAAATCGTAACGAGTCAAACTTTCCTCTTCCATGCCGACTGCCGTTGGCGGCTTCCGAGTAAATAGCGGTTGTACAGGAGGCTTGTCATCTTTTAGGGGCTTCTCTACACGCACGCCAAGTAGGTCCAGATTAGATATGATTTCCCCGTCCTGCGGTGGAAGTTGCGCGTGTGCCATGAGCTTGCGGATGTCTCCGGCGAGCAGTCCGCCTCGGTAGATAATATAAAGTAGTAAAAGTCTCAATCGTTCCGGCTGTCGAGTCGCTTCATCATCGAGGAGTTGAACAATCTGGGAGCCCAGATGCTTGGCCTTCTTGTAGTTCTCATCCATGCCGGTTGCCAGGCTTTGCTCGACAGAGCTGACCTCCAGAAGCTTGTGCTCCTGGAAATATTTCATACACTCTTGTGCCATGTTCAAATGAAGTGTGTATGCATCGCGGCCCTGCTGAAACTCAGTCAAGCCTGCAAGCATATCCTTGATTGTGTTGACGTTCGCTTTGTTGTTGCTGGAACTCATGTCAGTTTTAGGACATAGGATCGGAGGGGAGAAAATTATGGGAGAAAAGCCTACTCTTCCGCGAATTGAGGGTTGGCTGCTCGAAACTTGGCGAAGTCTTCGCCCAGCTTCCCCAGTACGTCCTTCATGTGCATGTGTCGGTACTCAACCCATACGTTGTCCTGCTCATTAATCTCCATTTCTTTGACTTCTTGATTGGCGCCGCCCTCATTGATGACGGTCTTGTACGTGACCTTGTCCCCATCGTTGATGGGCAGCAGATCATGCACCATGGACTGGTATGTAAACTCATGGAGCAGAGGCGCTACGACGTCCATCGAGCGGTCTACAACAAGGAGAACCCCGCGAGGGCGAGATGATGGGGGCGGAAAGTCCCGTTGAAATTGCGCGAATTGATCCAACTCGTTTTGAATGAAGCGGGCCAGGTGTGAGCATAAAACGCCGGCCTCGTGGGTAGGGGTCCTGGGCCGATAGTACCGGATGATCGGGTACTCTCCTAAGCTTGCACAGAGAGACACAATCTCCCACCGTTGTCAGCATGCAAAGCTGGTCCGTGGAGCTAAAGCTTTTGCCATACCTTCTGAGCCAGTCCTTCCAAGTGCGCACGGATCAAATGGTTGCAACCAGGGTGGAACAGAACTGGAAAGCTCCATGGATCCCGGAATGTCACGACACGGGATTCGCGGGGGAAATAATCGGCATTCATGATCTGAACATTGGCGATATTATCATGCGCCATCTGCGACCGGTCTAGTCGAGCTCGTTGTTGCGGATCGAGGACTGCCCCGTACGTCAGCACCAACCATAGCACCCAAGGAATGCTGCGACCAACAGGACGTCCAAACCAGCCATGCTTTCTTGTATCTCTTCCGCTCAAAATCGGCCATCAAACAGTCGACAATATGCGGAAGGGGGGAAAGGATGTACAGCGCATCCATAGAGGCATTTGTTGGGCGCCGGTGCTCGATCTGTTCGACATCTTGGGAACCGGCCAGTTAGCGCCTACCGACATGCATAGATTCGGCATGAAGTTCCGCTTACTGGTCACGTTCAGGTTGAGGATATCGTCCTCGCTGACGGCATTGTTGATTAATTTCCGACTAGTCTCATCCACGACTAGGACCTTCCACTACAAGCGCCCCATGTCAGCGGTATGCGGATTGTGAGAGTGGTGAGGGGACCGGAACTATCAGGAGGGGCAATGAGCGAGAGACCGTACCTCGTTCCCCGCCGCGTAACGAATGGTGTTCAGGATGACTGAAGGAAAGAAAGGGATAAATTAGTACGAAAAAATATTGCGCGCACGATAAAATAGCCGGTCTTACTGTCGCGCTGAATGTTGAGGATTGAGGCGCTCATTTTGGCTGACGGGCAGCCCTCCGCTGGGGCATAGACTTGTAACTTGTAACTCACAACACTGGGAAGAGGGGTGAGGATTGAGGGGTGCTAAGGCAGTTTAGGGCAGCAGACCAGAGGAGGTTAAGCAAATGCAAGCCAGCAGCCAAGCAAGGTAAGAGACAAGCAAGCGACAGGGGCGCTGCGCGAAGATCAATCAGGGGGTGATGATGATAATACTGAGTAACTGAGGTAAGTTATCTTTATGAAACGTAGCAGATGGTTTGAGACCCCTCGAGCTCCGAGTCCCGTCCGGTCCCCACCTTTTCCCTCTCTTTCCCTCTTCTCTCCTCCGCTGCCTAGTATGCTTTCCAAAGTTCCGCCGCAGGGGATAAAACTTGGGAAGGCGGTGTAGCCACTCGCTCCCGCCTCGGAAGTCTTCCAAGTTACTCTATCGCCGCCGCAGCTTGAGTAAAGGCAGAAAAAAAAAAAACGTTATCGATGGCGAATTAATGACGGAGGGGATTTCTAAGAGGGAGCTTGCTGTGTTCTTCTATCTCTCTGCTAATATTCTTCACATTTGATCTCTTTTTCCCAGCCTTTCGACCCTGATAAGTGTGATAAGTGTGGTAATATCGTCCCGTCCCTGCGCCCTCACGCCTTGGTTGGACGATCCCGTTCAACAACCAGATTTGCCATTTGATTACGGAACGAAAGAACATACCACTCCACGATAGCATAGGCCTCAATCTCTCATTTCCGCGTCAGGCATGCGCCTATGGAGCAGCAAAGGCAGTCGATGCCTTTTGTGCACACTGCAGCCAATAGTCCGTCCTGCGAATCGGACCTTTGCAACTTCGCCAGTGCTGCTGAGAAAAGCTGTATGGCCAAGCACTTGTTCCTGAATTCTTTGGATTCAATGCTAATTCTTCTCCTCTCACTACCATCAGGGACAAAAAGATAGAGGCAATCGGGCCAAGCAAGAGCAAGGAAAGAATGCATCTCGTGCCAAGTCTCCTCCCAGAGATCGCCTAAGATCGACCGGACCTGATTTTGTGGCGGTCGTCAAACAAAGTCTCGAAGGCTATCGCACCAAGCTCACGAGAGCGAAAGACTGGACATCCTTGAAGAGGTGGGATGCCTTTGAAAGACAGGTGCTGAATGCATGCAAACTAGACGATCGCAAAACTCCTGCAGCCGCGGGTGCCTTGCGCCGCCTCAAGAATGCCCTGCATGAGGCCTACAGCAATTATGGAGTCAGGGGACTGAGAGATGAGATAGAATTCCAGATGTACTCGGAAGATATCACGGCGGAATATGGGACACCGAACCAGGTCCGGCAGAAGATATTGGCTGACATGCGACGTCCGACGGAGTTGTTCCCGCAAGCGCGCGCCATCCAGCGCACAATACACTTACACGTCGGTCCCACCAACTCGGGGAAAACGTACCATGCACTAAAACGCCTGCAAGCGTCCAAGTCTGGCTTCTATGCTGGACCTTTGCGACTATTGGCCCAGGAAGTATACCAGCGCTTTACGACGGCCGGAATCCCCTGCAGCTTGATCACTGGTGATGAAGTTAAGATCCACGAAGGTGATGGTGATGAATCGGCAGCGATTGTTAGCAATACGGTGGAGATGTGTAGCATAGGACAGTCATATGAAGTCGGTGTCATCGATGAGATCCAAATGATCAGTGATACTCGGCGTGGGTGGGCTTGGACCCGTGCTTTCCTGGGTGCTCGCGTCCAAGAACTTCATCTCTGTGGTGAACTGCGAGCGGTTCCTTTGATTCGAGAGCTGGCAGCTCTAACTGGTGACAAACTCGAGATCCACCGCTACGAACGACTGAACGAATTGAAAGTTGCCAAGCAGAGTCTCGGAGGCAACTTAAACAATCTTCAGAAAGGAGACTGTGTTGTCTCCTTCTCGCGTCTTGGGATTCACGCTCTGAAAGCACAGATTGAAAGGACCACGGGGAAACGAGCAGCTATCGTCTATGGGAGCTTGCCGGCCGAAATTCGAACCCAGCAGGCTGCACTCTTTAATGATCCGGACAATGACTACGACTTTCTAGTTGCTAGCGACGCTATTGGCATGGGTCTCAATTTGTAAGTTGCTTTTGGTAGTCGCCGACTTTCTCAGATACTAATATCGCGTCTTCTAGGAGCTGCAAGCGTATCGTTTTTGAAACCGTGACCAAGCAGCTCCCGCAAGGGCTTGTGCGGCTCACTGTACCAGAGATCAAGCAGATCGGAGGACGAGCAGGTCGTTACAGGCCTGCTGTGCAGCACGGGAAAGTTTCTCAAAATGATCAAGAAGACAATGTCGGTTGGGTGACATCCCTCGAGGAAGTTGATCTACCTTACATCAAGCAGGCGATGGAGATAGAGCCCCCTCCCCTTGTTGCCGCGGGCTTGCAGGCTCCGGACTCTGTCTTCCAGAAGTTCTCGGCTCATTACCCGGCGAACACCCCCCTGGAATACTTGATCAAGCGCATTTTGTCGGTTGCACAAGTACATCCATTATTCTTTTTGTGTGATCCTCGCGCTCAGCTCGAAAACGCCGAGGTCATCGATGCCGTCGAAGGGCTGCGCATACCTGACCAACTGACTCTCATGGCCGCACCTATGTACGTCAAGGATGTCATCGGCAAGGATGCAGCTATTGAGTTCGCTCGCGCCGTTGCTGAGAACTCAAACGGTCATCTCATAAGCTTTTCGAGCCTCAATCTGGAAATCCTCGAAAAAGAGGTTTCAGCCAACAAACAGTACACCCTAGATTTGGAATCTCTACACAAGTCAATCGTCTTATATCTCTGGCTGAGCTTCCGTTTCGGCGGCATTTTCACAGACCGAACTCTGGCCATGCACGTTAAGGAGTTATTGGAAGAAAGGATGGTCCGGGCTCTGACAGAATTCTCCGCCAACAAGCAGCTCAGAACGGACTCTTCTCTCCGACGGCAGCTCGCTATCGAGAGACAGAGTTTGGAACAACAGCAACTGTTGGCCGAATTCGCCGATACGACCTATGGTAGCGGCATGGCTTCGCTTGATGATCAAGCGCAAGACGACGCGCTACACACAGACGACTTACTGGAAGACCCTGTGCTGGACGACCCTATGGAAGATGCTAATCTTCAGGAAGAGGGTGCCCAGGAAGATGGTGCCCCGGAAGAACCCGCCCAGGAGGAACAGACCCAGGAACAGTCAAGAGCCCAAGGAGGATCTCACTAGATTTATAGTTGAAGGGGCTCTTATCTAATGAGTCGTAGCGCATGTTCGTGCCTATCATGTTTGGTTCTTCTGTATATAGATCAGGTGGATTATGATCCTTGCGGACTTTTTGTATACTAGAAACTGAGGAAAGGAACGTATGTACAGAGATAACCCTACTCCGAATAACCAAGAATTGAATCCTGCTTGATCCGTCACACGTGCAAGGCATGCTAAGCTGTACAGAACGAAGCAGTCAAGAGTCGAGTTAACTAGGTAGTTACTCCGCAGTCACCGTATTTTGATGCATGAGATAGCGGCACAACTCAGGCGGCGGTGCAGCGCTATACTGTACATACTGAGTACATACCTCCGAGCTACGTCCGGGCGATGTCTACACCGCCTATCGAATAGGGAGCACGATTCTCCTATATGAACCTACTCCGGTTCTAAATCGGTAATCAGCAGGGCCTGTGGCGTACTTGGGAAACACTGCCGTTGATCGTAGAGGTAAACGCCCAGGTCCTGCGTTCGAGTCTCGGCTGGCACTTGCAGACGCTGGCTCTACCAGTCGAGATTCAATGGTATGAAAACACCCGGGGATAAGAGGGGTTTTCGTAGCCTGCGCTGGCGGGCGAGCTTTTTTATTAATCTTGTTACTTCTTGACTCTGTTTCTTCTCATCATGACTCTTGGCATAGATCGAAAGCTCTCGCCTGAAAGCTTCTTAATCCATTGTATGTTGCGCTTTCGTCAACTTGATCTTTTTCTGAAGCTGGGTATAACTTAGTAGATGAGACAAACATACTGCCAGCGTCTTATCTTATCGGTGGCGGACTACCCCGAACACGCCACAACGATTTTCCGCGCCAGTGAGCTTCGCCCATTTCGGTGCCGTCGTAGGTCCGGCACCACGGACATTGAAGCAAACCGGGCAGATCAACTTGTCCTTCGCCCCCCCCCATCATAAAACCACCTGGAGCGAATGACTCGACCCTCCTCGCCATCTCGAACGGCCTTTGTATTGAAGTCATTTCCATCTACTCAACGCGAACCCCAATCCGCCTGCCCCTCCCCATCTGCGAAACAAGAAAACAAGAACAGCATCCGCCATGGATGACCTCCAGTCTCTGGAGCTCTTTTCGCTCGTCTCGCGAATCACCGGAGAGCTCCAGAACCACTTGGGCGTCAGCGACAAGACCCTCGCCGAGTTCGTCATCGACCAGCATCTCAAATGCGGCTCGTTCGCCGAGTTCAAGCAGAGCCTGGAGGAGATGGGCGCCGAGTTCCCGCAAAGTCTGATGGAGAGTATCGATCGTCTCGTCCTCACGATGCATCCCAAGTACAAGGCCAAGAATGCACAGGCCCAGAACTCGTCTGGGGCGACTGGCGATGACGATATGGATATCCTGGGGGCCCTCGAGAAGAAGGCGCGCGTGTTCAAGGGTCTCGCGGTTCCGGATAAGGTGCAAACGTGGGATGAGGAGGACTATGCCTCGCGGAAGGATGTGCAGGAGAGCGATGCGAAAGCCGACGCGATGGATGATACGTTTGCGATGCTGGAAGGGCTGGCGGGCAAGGCGCGCGAGGACAAAGCCCCCTCATCGTCACGGATGGATCGCAGCAGCAGGAAACGGAGTCGGAGCCCGGACTACGACAACCGCGACCGTGACCGTGACCGTGACCGTGAGCGCGGGCGCAGGCGCAACGACAGATACCGCTCGCGCTCGCGATCGCACAGCCCTCATTACGGCAGGAGAGAGGCTGAGGATGAGGTGGACGAGTTCGGCAGGTCGAAGAGCAAATACAGCAGCCGGGACGACGGATATCGCAATGGACACAGTGAGCGCAGGAGTCGCCGCGACCGAGCGGGCGATGATGACTACTTCCGCAAGCCTCCGCCGGTCGAGCTGGATGACCAGCCTATCCTATACAAAGTGTACGATGGTCGTGTGACGGGCGTGAAGGACTTCGGCGCATTCGTCAATCTGTTGGGTGTGAAGGGAAAGGTTGATGGGTTGGTACACGTCTCTGCGATGCAGGAGGGGGCACGTGTCAATCATCCTTCGGACTTGGTGTCCCGCAACCAGCCAGTTAAGGTCAAGGTCGTCAGCATACAAGGCTCTCGCATTGGCCTGTCCATGAAGGAGGTGGACCAGGTCACTGGCATGGACCTGATTCCTCAACGGCGTCTAGCGTCAGGGGCCAATATGGAACGCCTTGATGGTACTGGCGACGACGACAGATATGGTAACTTGAGCTCGGATGTGCCTATCATCGAGGACTCAGACGGCAGGCCTATGAAGAACCGGAAGCGTTTGACGTCCCCTGAAAGATGGGAGATCAAACAACTTATTGCTTCCGGGGCCGTTTCAGCGCTCGATTACCCTGACATTGATGAAGAGTATCATGCCACTTTGACCGGAGAAGGCACATTTGAGGAAGAAGAGGATGTTGATATCGAGGTTCGCGATGAGGAGCCGCCATTCCTGGCGGGCCAGACTAAGATGTCACTGGAGCTGTCCCCCATTCGAGTCGTCAAGGCACCGGACGGCTCCATGAATCGAGCCGCAATGGCAGGCACAAACCTGGCAAAGGACAGAAGGGAGCTCAGACAGCAGGAAGCCCAGGACAAAGCGGCGGAACAAGCAGCTAATGTTGATCTCAATGCACAATGGCAAGACCCGATGGTGGCGCCGGAGGAGCGCAGGTTCGCTGCTGATCTTCGGAATGCCCAGCAAGCGAAACCCGACGAGGCTGTACCCGAATGGAAGAGAGTTACGATGGGAAAGAACGTGTCTTTCGGAAAACGGACCAGCATGTCTATCAAGGAGCAGCGGGAGAGCTTGCCAGTCTACAAGTTCCGCAAGCAGTTGCTCGATGCTGTTCGTGACAACCAGTTGTTGATTGTCGTTGGTGACACTGGGTCCGGAAAGACGACACAGCTGACGCAGTACCTGGCCGAAGGTGGATACGCAAACAATGGTATTATCGGCTGTACGCAGCCTCGCCGAGTAGCTGCCATGTCTGTTGCCAAGCGTGTCGCGGAAGAGGTTGGCTGTAAGCTTGGTGCGGAGGTTGGATACACGATTCGCTTCGAGGATTGTACTAGTCCGGAGACGAAGATCAAGTACATGACCGACGGTATGCTTCAGAGAGAGATTCTTCTTGACCCGGAACTGAAGAGATACTCTGTGATTATGCTGGATGAGGCCCACGAGCGAACCATTGCCACGGACGTTCTTTTCGGCCTGCTCAAGAAGACAATCAAGCGACGCCCCGATCTCCGGCTTATCGTCACCTCCGCCACTTTGGACGCAGAAAAGTTCTCGGAATACTTCAACGGCTGTCCGATATTTTCTATCCCGGGTCGTACATTCCCGGTCGAGATCATGTACTCCAAGGAGCCCGAGTCCGACTATCTCGATGCAGCCTTGATTACAGTCATGCAGATTCACTTGACGGAACATTCGGGTGATATTCTTCTCTTCTTAACAGGCCAAGAAGAAATTGACACAGCTTGCGAGATTCTGTACGAGCGGATGAAAGCCCTGGGATCAAGCGTCCCCGAGCTTGTCATTCTCCCTGTGTACTCCGCTCTGCCAAGTGAGATGCAAAGTCGTATTTTCGAACCTGCACCTCCAGGTGGCAGAAAGGTTGTCATCGCGACGAATATCGCCGAGACCTCTATCACCATCGACAACATCTACTATGTTATCGATCCTGGTTTTGTGAAGCAAAATGCCTACGATCCCAAGCTCGGTATGGACTCGCTGGTTGTCACCCCTATCTCACAGGCGCAAGCCAAGCAACGAGCTGGTCGTGCAGGAAGAACCGGTCCAGGCAAATGCTTCCGTCTTTACACTGAAGCGGCCTACCAATCCGAGATGTTGCCTACCACGATTCCTGAAATCCAACGCCAGAATCTCTCCCACACCATTCTCATGCTCAAGGCAATGGGCATTAACGATCTTCTGCACTTTGATTTCATGGATCCTCCACCGACGAACACTATGCTTACTGCCTTGGAAGAACTATACGCGCTCTCTGCACTGGATGACGAGGGTCTCTTAACTCGCCTGGGCAGGAAGATGGCGGACTTCCCTATGGAGCCGGCTCTCGCCAAGGTCTTGATTTCCTCGGTCGACATGGGGTGCTCGGAAGAAATGCTAAGCATTGTCGCCATGTTGTCCATCCAGTCAGTGTTCTATCGTCCAAAGGAGAAACAGCAGCAGGCCGATCAGAAGAAGGCCAAATTTCACGACCCGCACGGTGACCACTTGACTCTTCTCAATGTTTACAATGCATGGAAGAACTCGAAATTCAACAACGCATGGTGCTTTGAGAACTTCATTCAAGCGCGTCAGATCCGTCGTGCTCAGGATGTCCGTCAGCAGTTGATGGGCATCATGGATCGGTACCATCATAAGATCGTGTCCTGTGGCCGGAACACCACCAAGGTCCGTCAGGCGTTGTGTACGGGCTTCTTCCGCAACGCGGCTCGTAAAGATCCTCAGGAGGGCTACAAGACTCTAGTCGAAGGCACCCCAGTCTACATGCACCCCAGCTCCGCGCTGTTCGGAAAACCTTCTGAGCACGTCATCTACCACACGTTGGTCCTTACGACGAAGGAGTACATGCATTGCACCACATCCATCGAACCCAAGTGGCTGGTCGAGGCCGCGCCGACGTTCTTCAAGGTTGCGCCGACGGATCGACTCTCGAAGCGCAAGAAGGCCGAGCGCATCCAGCCTCTGCACAATCGCTTCGCCGGAGAAGACGATTGGCGTCTATCTGCACAGAGACGCCAAGGCAGAGGTGGTGGTGGTGGAACGTGGGGTTAGTGATTCTGTTTGGTGCTGGTTTAGACTTTATATTTTCTTATTCTTCAGGCATGTATATGGCAAGGTTCCCAACGCATACCCCTCGTGAATTTGTGATAAAAACAATACTGTCTTTCTTGTTGCGGGTCATAAAATGTAATACTATGAGAGTCATGATCTACAAAACATTTTACTCTGCAGATGGCTAGAGCACCGGTCCACTCCCTGTCGGATCGACCCCGAAATCTGATGATGAGTGGTTCTACGAGTTATATTCGAGCCAAGCTGCAATTTCCACGATTCATGTCTGTGGTGTTATATACTTTAGAAAACTCATCTGAGTGTCCCATCTCGCAGTATTATCTTTGCTGGGGACACTCCGTGTGGGGGACATTCAACTATGCTTGGAGAAAGATATCAGTCATGATCGTGTTGGGTCTGGACTAGCACTGACCGTCATCACTCCTGGGCTCTTGTTTCCTGTACGCTAATCCTGCCAAAAATGTACAGAAATACCCAGAAACCGACGAAACGCGCGCTGTTGACATGTTTCAACGTAGGAAGGACTATGCTACCAGAGGCTCCTACTGGCTAAAAGTGTTGCCGAGGCGCCCCTTGGGATTGGTGGTCTAGTTGCAACTCTTCGAGTCTCTTTCTTTTACCACTATACTATAACTTAGAGGTTGAAACTAATTCCAGTACTGATTTCAGTAGGTGATTTGACCGATCGGCGTTCGTTGCGTTTCGTTAACTATAGTATACTTCAAGCCACATGCCATCGCTGCCGTGTCTCCTAAGAGGCGATAATGATGGAAAGAACTCCTACCAGATCGGTCACGACTCCGGATCTCTCATCTATGCCTCGTCTATGATCCCTGTACACACGAAGTATACACAACCACCGCCGGTGATGTCTTCCCACCAACGGGAAGCCAGCCTTCCGGGATCAAGGTTCAGCGTTCCTCTCGATCCCGAGGCTCATCCGGTGACTGAAGCAGGCCTAATTGACTGTCCGTCCGTGGAAGAAGACCCCGAGTCATTAGACTTTATCACGGGGAACAGGGAAGATTAGTAGCTTACAGTATTCGTATCACCTCGACCCCGACCGACACTTATCGCCAGACAAGACCAGACCGAAGAGCAAATGCACGAGTCACTCACATTCACTCAGGGCCGGCCACCTTCTCCCCGATCGAGTCTACTGTGCTGCTGTACACTATACACACAATCTTCCGGTCTCGATCGATCCACTACAAAATCAACTCACTTCCTTCCCAGTCCAAGATGCCAGCACTGTCTTCTTCATATACCACAGCTCTTCCGCCGAGACCAGAAATATGTCTTGCTCATTGTCAACATCGTCGTCTTCCCCTCCCTCCACCGCTCCCTCCACCCCAAAGATGTACACCCAGCATGACATCGAACAAGCGCTCGTGGGCTCCTGGTCCCTCCTCGAGTACTTCTCCGACCCCTACGACGGCAAGGGCCCCTCCCTGCATCCCATGGAACCCGACGCACGAGGGATCCTCACCTACCACCCGGACGGGTGCATGTCCGTGCACCTCATACCCGCGACCAACAAGCAGAGGCAGAAGAAGCAATCCCGCACGACGCTCAACGACGGCTTCATGTACACCGGTGAATACTGGGTGGAGCTGCACGAGCTGGACCCAAACAGCAGCTTCGTCGTCTGCCATCGAGCCGAGATGGCTTCCTTGCTGCAACTAGAGGGCAAGGTGCAGAGGCGGCAGGTCACGCTGCCGAGCCGGAATCGGCTGGTGTTGTCGCTTGTGGGCTTCGAGGATCTTGATGTATGATTCCCCTCTCCCCCGTTCTCTCTGCTTGTGGCTGTGATGTGCGAGGAAAGAGGCTGACTCGTGGTGGTTTGTAGGGCTTGATGGTGAGGCCGGAGTTGATGTGGGAAAGGATTAGTCGGCCTTGTAGGGCGGCATTGAGATAGATTGAATGCGTCTTTGTGTATCTTGGTGGTGACAATTCTTCTGGCTGGGGAGTTACTGTAAATTGCGGCCACGAGCTCTCATGTGTTATGATAAATGCTCTACATCGTACTCAATGCTTGCTGCGGAATATGTGTCAAACGGACTTTTGAGGACTGGATACGTAGATCGGTCGACAAGTAAATATCTATCTATTGATTCAGATGTATTGTACTCCCTACCTAGTACGTAGTAAGTTACTAGGTAGGTACTAGGTACTATACTGACTCGGGAGTCTGTGGACCTACCTCAGTCCAAACACAACTGGAATACTTCATATGCTAGAGAGCACAGACCAATCAAAAACTGGCGGGTAGTTCTAGCGCGACTTCCGGTTTTGGCAGGACTTTTTATGGCTGCGACGGTAGTGCCGAGGAACACTCCAGTTGGTGTTCAAGGTTGGTATCCCGTCAATCAATTATCATACCCGTGACCTTGTCATACTTCATTGATTTAACTCAACTCTTGGAGTACTGCCTGCTAAGGTAACAACAATCTCTTACCACCTTTGCTAATCTGCACTGCGTTGACAGTGTTGGGTTGAATTTCATCTACTAGGTACCGTCTAAATTCCAGCTCTCAGTGCCATATTTACCGTCCAATCAGAAGCCGCAAAACTCTGAAGCTGGCCGGGCGACGGAGAGGCAGTTCTCTGGCAGTTACTGCAGTGATATCTTCGAGTTCTCCAGTTCCGGTGGTGATTTCTTTCGTCTTTGCATTCATCCAAATCAATTCACAATGTCGTCCCACGACAACCAATTCTCTAGAAACAAGAGGAGAAAGTTGGACAGTGCTCTGGAGGGCGAAGAAATTCCTGTCACCATTACCTCTCACACTCAACTCCGAACTGCACTGACCTTTCAGCAAAACCCTGCCGAATCTAAGCAAGGTACCTCACCTCCAATGATCAGCGGAACGTGAATGTTGACAACATGAATAGGACTACGAAAATTCAAGGACTTTCTCACTTCTATCGTGCAGGCAGAGAACGAGGCCGAGAAAGCCAAAAAGTTCCGCATTCTCAAAGCGTACTGTGATTCGCAGTTCTCGCAGACTAATGAAAATGAGGCCGTCTGCTTCCCGGACCTGGTCCAGACCTGGGGGTTTGCCGATAGCAACAACAACGAGTCGTTACTGACCACGGTTCCTGCTGTCCTCGCTCAATTCTTCAAGACCATCTCCACCAATCTGGAGTTTCGGGACTTCGGCGTAGCATTATGCAAGTATCTCTTGCAAAAGGAGCAGCTGAAGCTGTTCAACCGCGGCTTGACTGCGGTCAAATCAAAGGAGCATCTCATCTCTCCCTGCCTGCGTCTCTTGACGGAAATGGTTACCTTCGACGGAGGTGCTGTCGCTCGCCAGGTCTACCAGGCGCGGCACGTGACGTTCAAACGCATCGAATTCTTCCTGACCCCGAACAAGGCTCAGTTGGAAGAAATGGCCGAGGATGGACACAAGTCTACATTGCGAAGGAACGCTCAAAAATATGTCCTCGCGAATTTCAAGTTCCAGCACGCCAACTCCAAAAGTGATATCATTGAACAGCACAAGGTGATCAGAGCATTCTTCGAATATATCAGGAAAGATCCCCGGGATATTGTTCTTGAAATCCTCCAATCCATCGAAAGAGATGTCATTCGCGATACGGCCATCCCTCGCCACGCCAAGACGAAGTTCTTCAGCCGATGGAACCTTGAGCGACTTGTGACCCTGTATGGCTATGACCGCGAGTCAGAGGAGCCCAACCCAACTGGCGTTTCAACGGCGAATGAGGTTCACAAGATCTTGATGAACATTTGCACGAATTCTGATCTTGGCGTTCTGCTGCCTGAAACCGGTTGGTACCCCACTGGCAGCGACCCTGAAACCTTGCCGACGGACGACGATACCCTGATTGATCTCGGCCTGGATTCAGCAGTCTATCTCGACAAGTATAACAAGACTGTGCCTGTGCGTAATGGAACACTGTCTTATCTGATCCAGGCTCTCCGTCCGGATGCAGATAGTCTTCAGATCGAGCTTCTCGTTGCTATCTTTAAAGCGGCACCAGAGCTGGTAGCTGACTTTTTCACTAAGAAGACCATGTTTATCGCGGACCCCAAACCTACTCCCTCCTGGATGGCGGAGTCTGCCCTTCTGTTCTCCACTGTCCAACTTCCAGTTCCTTCAAATTGTGGTTACAAGGAAAAATCACCTCCGATGCCACCGCCAGTCTCGGTGGTCATCGAGAACGTTCTCCCTCGTCCTCTCTCACAGAAGATTCTGAGTCGCTGCCTGAACATGAACACGGAGATCGTCACACTCTTCGCCGTGAGAATCCTTACGATCGCCTTCAACAAACTGCGGGCTGTCTTGAAGATTTTCAACTCTGACCATGGCGTCAGCCAGTCGCTTTGGATGCAGGCGGCCAGCAAACTGATTGCTGAGTTCTGCCGGAGGTGCCCGGCTGTCAAGGAGGTCATCGTCTTGTTCAAGAGAACAGCCAAGGAAGATCTACAGCAACAAGAGGCGGTATCGGAGCTTCTTGCATGCTATTATGAGATCGTTCCAGATGCTGCGTTGGAAGAAGGATTTGATGTTTCATTGGTCATGGTTGACATCCTGAAGAAACTAGACGAGCAGAATCTTGATGCAGACGACACCGAACTTTTGTTGAGTGAATTGCAAAATCTGCTCAAGATCACCCAGCAATCTTCATCAATGCGCTGGTGGCAACAGCCTGGTAAGTCAAGTCAGTGTTATACTCATGGTCAACTGCTGAATTCTGTAGCATCTATGCAATATTCGGCTTTCACCTCCATCTTGAAAGTTCTAGTCCAAGCCTCGTCACGAGAGTCCTTGAGGGAGATTGACAGTCTACTCCGAAAGGTACTCAATGAGTATTCGATTATTCAGAATGACTCCATCTTTCCGTCCATCTTATCTAGCTTTGAGACTACCGACCTGGACAAGCTTCAGCAGCAATTGTCTTTCTTTGATAATTGTGTTTGCCGTATTGCAAAGAAGCCTGTCCATTATCAAGACCTACTTGAAACCTCATTCCCAGAGGTGTCGAAGCCGGTGAGTCTCATATTGGCTGCTGTTCTCGAGCAGTGGCCGTTCGTGGTGAAGGCTGGCGATAAAGCCGTGGAACTCGCCGTGAGTGCTTGGGTTGCCAACCTGCTCGCGAGCTTGAAACGCGCTGGGGAAGACCCCAAAGCCTTGAAAACCGCTCGAGACACGTTGATGGACGGGACCGAGAACAAGAAATCCAAGTCGGCTTTGAGGAAGGCGTGGAAAGAGAGCGAAGAGCCGGAAAATGACAATTCCGGGGAAGTCCGTCCATCTACGCAAGATAAAATAGCCACCGAAACCAGTGGGCAACCGGAGGTGGACTTGGATGAGATCTTTGGCACATTGCCCGTCGAGGGCACCACTCACAACGAACTCTACCGATGGGAGAAGGATGAAATCGACGTGGCAATCGAACAGGGTCGTATTGCGGAATTGATGCTCTGCCTATGCTCAGCGCACGAAGAAGTCCGCAGACAGGCATTTGCGAATGTGACTCGCTTTATGGCGAAGCTTAAGGTATGTCTATTTCCATTGTATCGATAATGCTACAGGCCTTGACTGATTGGCTGCTACCATAGGACTCCAAATATGTCGAATGGCGATCCGTTTACATCCTCACGGGTGAGCTTCTCGAAACCGTCAAACAAATTGGTCTCGAGTCTCCTGTGCCGTGGATTGTAGGAGAATGTGCCTCTAGCTGTCTCGATGTCCTGACCAACCCAATGCACAAACTGTATGGGAAGGTCAACAAGTTCCTGCAGAAAGCGCCTTCTTGGGAGCTAGAGAAGATTCCCTCTTTCTGGATTGACAAGATCTTGTTGCATGAGCCTGAGCTCGATGATGGCTACTTTGAAGAGACTGGGTGGCTATTCGATCTACTCATCAAAGGTCTCCGCACTGAAGTGGTATGTTGTTACGTCGCTGATTTCACCTTTGCTTGAACATGCGCTCACGAAAAACATCAGGACATGGATATCTATCGCCGGGCCAACGTCTTTGAACGATCCCTCTCATATTATGAAGCACCAAGTGCAGCCCACTCGGTCAAGAGAAAGATCCTGCAACTTCTTTATCGCACAGCCCAAGTGCAGGGTAGTACGACGCTGATTACGAGGGCGGGCATTATGAGCTGGATTCAGAGTCAGATCCCAGCCGTGACGGCTAAAGAGACGCCCACGTTCACGGCGATTGCCCACAGCCTGCAGCGAACCTCTGACAGCGACCGGGTGGAAAAATGGAGTGGAGGTGCCGTGCTGAAAGCGGTTGAGAACATTGTGGGTTAAGGGGCTACTGTTGGGATATCATAATAGTTGTATATGCTTCGATAGACATGTGTTGGAATCCAATTGGCGCTCGGTTGAGGTGGTATACTAGTGCAACCTGGAGATGATCGTAAGCTCAACGCCTCTTGGTCAGAGCTAGGCGATAGATTTGAGGTAACAGGTGAAACTCGATACGAGAGACAACTAGCCCTGCACCATGTCATCATATCTACCCCTCATGGATGGAGTTCAGGGAGAATCAGTTGCTCTGCGCCATGGTGCAGGGAGCCGAGGCAAACGGGGATTGTAGTAAATGATCAGAATAACAGCACAATCATCACAATCATTGAAGAGCATTGTACTTTTAGTCGAGCAGTTTATTAATTTAGCTTGTATTGGAGATGAATAAGTGCCAAATTATCACTTTCACTTTGGGATGTGGTGTTTACTCGTAGTTTGGAATAATTATTGATTGATTGATTGAGTCCGGGGGGGAGAGAGTCAGGCGAGTTACCTGATTGGGTAATGCACACGTTTTTGCGGTAAACTTCGCCTCGATCTTTTGCCTGCCCGCACCGCAACTTGGAACTTCCACTAACTAGTAAGTTACCTACCCTTTCACCTGAACCTGAACTGCCTCTCCTCTCTCTCCTTCTCCTCTTCCTCCCTCCTCCAAATCCGCCCGCCCCGTTCATACGTCCCCCCGTACCCTCACATTGTTCCTGCAGCCTCCTGCTTCATTTCTATATCCGATTCACTCCCTGACTTTGATCCTACTATCATTCCCGAGAGAGTTCTTCGTGGAAAATTTTCCAACTGTTGTGGTGCCCCTCATCCGCTTCCTCCCCCCCCCCCCCCAAACCAGTTGCTTGACTCTTGGACCGATCGAAGCTCCCTCCGCCTTTCGGCCTTGCCACTGGCAAGCGGCCTGCCATCTTTGGCTCGTTTGATCTTCCTACGCACCTTTCGCATTCAATCCCAGCTCCTCTTCAGCTCTAACATACGCTCAAATTACCTCTTTCCCTCTCCGTGCTTCACTCTTATCATATCTATCCATTATCGCTACCTACCCATCATCACTCCCGCCGACAACCAATGAAATCGTTGTAAACGCAACCTCCGGATAGCATCACACACTCTCCCCCTAGCCATCCTCATGGCACGACGTTATCATATCGATGAGCTGCTATGGCTGCGCGGATCGCCTCTGGTTGTTCGGCCTCCTACACTGCCGCCAGTAGACGAATGGATGGGGTATGGCACCTTGATGATCCCCCCCTCCTCTTAAAATGACCCAGGCCATAGGCCATCATGAAGCTGACACATTCTACTTCTAGCCCCATCCCCGACCCATCCACACAACGGAAAACCTCAAATGCGCGAGAATCTACCAATCCCAATGAGACTACACCTAGACGGCCGAGCCTCTTCGATACCCGTCACATGTCCCGGAACTCGAACTCAGGTAAAAAACACACTGTCTACTAGCCGAGACGGAATGTATCACGGCCATTACTAATACGAGCATTTGCTGCTGCATCGCAGAGGATATCATTCTCGGGCCTCCTAAAACCGCTTTCGCCTCTGCCTCTCGCATCGCTGGTAAGGGATCCATAGATTCCACGGATAGGTCATCCAGGCCGCACGATTCCGAAGACCTGAAAACCGATCGCTTTGCCTTTCGAGACAAGTTCTTCAAGGAACGGGATCCCAACGACAGAGATTTCGATCGACGCGATGGAAAGATGGGCGCGTTCAATGCTCGGCGCGGGGACAAGGAAGACTGGATTAATGGACGTCCCCGTCGCACGTTTGGCCCGGATGAACAGGACCGCAAGCCCAGACGTAATGGAGAGTTCGACCGATGGGATAATCGCGACCAACGCGAGCCGACTCATGATCGGACTGTGAGAGACAGCAA
This sequence comes from Aspergillus brunneoviolaceus CBS 621.78, assembly GCF_003184695.1. Lineage (NCBI taxonomy): Eukaryota > Fungi > Ascomycota > Eurotiomycetes > Eurotiales > Aspergillaceae > Aspergillus > Aspergillus brunneoviolaceus. The sequence continues at coordinate 271,151 of NW_020290779.1, read as the reverse complement.
GGATACCCGGTTCACCCTTCGCAAGGACGGTACACCCGGGCGCGCTAGGCATGAAGGAAGCTGGTTCCGAGAGGACAACGCTCCCCACGAGACCCCCGAAGCCGAGGAGGACAAGACCCCGGTCCGTAACCGAGAATGGCGTCGGGATCGACACGGTGCTGATCGCGATTGGACCCGCGGTGCCAAACTTGAGCAGGAGCCTGAATGGCTAGACACCAATGATAAGGATGAGTATCGGAGAGTGCATACACAGGAGGACTTTGAGCGTTGGAAGGAGCGAATGAAAGCCGGATCTCAGCCTCATGCAACGGACAACCACGAGATTCCTGTCGACGCTGAAGTTGCACCCCCTCAGCAGCCTGATACTCGACCTACCGATGGGGAGATTTTCAGCAGTAATGGCACCCCCTTCCAGCAGGACTCAGCCATGGAGCGTTTCTTTGGATTGCTGAGCGAATCCAAGCCTGCGCCTGCGCCTGCGCCGGAGGTCAGCGCTCCGCCTGTGCAAGTGGAGGCAACTCCGAAGAAGGAGGCCCAAGCTGCTAAAGCCATGAAGTCGTCTCGGTTTGCTGGGCTCTTCAGTCCTCCGCCAGGAAGCCCTGCGAGAGACCCAGAACCTCAACCTGATACCAGGTCTCCAGCTCTGACGCCTGCTGGTTCCACTGATGCCGACCAAGAAGGATTTCAACGTATTCTGCTCATGCTTGGAGGCGGAAAATCGCGTAACGGGACACCACATAATGATACTATGCCTGCTAATCGGCCTCCCTCCTTGGTGCAGGCGGAACAGGTTCAGAGCGCCGTCTCTTCGCCTGCTCGGGAACATATCAAGCGACAGGAGTATCTGGCTATGCTGGAGACGCCGTCTCGAGCCGCTGGCCCTCCATTCAAGGAAAATCCATACCCCCCGGAAACTCAGGCTCGTGACAGAGAGCACCTTCTGCGACTGATGCAGCAAGTTCGCGTCACTCCTGTAAATGGCCATGCTCCGGGTGGCCAAAATCAGCCACAGAGTGCCGGTCCGGTGCCCGGTATGATGAACATGCCGGATGTACTGTCTCCTCCCCCTGGTATACCTCCTGTTCAAAAGGGCCCCAACTTTCTGGATGATCCAGCGATTGCGAATATCCAGAGACCTGACGCTGAACACCTTCGGAGACGGCCTGTGAATGGGCCTCCGATGGGATACTTTGATGACATCCCTTTTCCTCCTGGTGGCCAAGTCCCCATCACGCCCGGTGGAACCAGGGCTCCTCACGGTCAAGGACATCCTCCTATGGGTATGCAAAGACCTCCAGGCTTTGAACATATGCCGCCTCCTGGATGGGCGGGCCCTCAAATGCCCCCGCAGCCTGCTGGTGGACCGGCGCCTCTGGCCCCTCCCCCAGGTATCCCAACTCCTACACGTGGTGTAAACCCGACTTACATGGCAAACATGATGCCAATGCACGGGAGTGCTCCTCCTCTCAACGAGCGTGAGCCTTTCCCGCGCGCCAATGGCGGTGGTTCGGCCGGCTTTCCTCCGCCTCCCGGGATGATGCCTCCCCCTGGTTACATGAACGGCCCCCCACCCTCATTTCCGCCCATGCCACATAACGGCGATGTTATGATGGGACTTGGACCTCGCGGACAGCCTCCTTTCGAAGGCGGCCCGCCACCACAAGGCCCTCCACCTTCATCTCGACACCTGTTGGATATGTTCGGTCAAGTTGGCGGTGACGTCCGAGGTGGCATGATTGGACCTGGACAGTTCAGATAAGCGTATCGGGCAGTGGGGGTGCCCGATTGCTCGTCCTAGTTCTAGGTAATGGAGGATATCTCGAACACATATTCGTCCATATCTTGCCGGCGCCCGCCAATCCCCCCTTGCTATGCTATCTTGATACATGGGCCTTGCCTGTATCTGTTTCTTACCTATTTATTTTGCTTCTAGCTGGATGCATGGCAGATGTGGGTGTGGAAGGCATGCTGACAGGGTATCGGCTCTGTGACGAGTACTGAGAGACTGTATCACCACTGGATTCTCTCCTTTGCGGGACAACCCCATCCAAATAAATGACAAAATCGAGAGCAATAGGCGGATACTAGGTCTTATCTTTAACAGATAAATGACCTTACGCCATCACCAATGCGCCTGGATTTCTAGAAGGCGTGATGGCTCCAATGAAGTTCTATTGTTCGACCGTGGTTCCTTGATTGTAGATCGGTTGTAGGAAAAGTGTAGGTATAGTAGGACACATTCAACAGAGAAACATCTCAATGATCTAGTTGACATTGGGAGTTTATGCAATGAATCATGAGCCTGCGCGCTTTGGCTTTGCCTCTTATAGATTGGCCCGCTTTCCTGTTGCGAATTCCCTCCTTCTCCCTCCCCTCCACTCCATCCTTCCCTGGAATCCCTCTCTGACTCCACCGTCAACAAGCCTTTTGCCGGCGATGGCAGCTTTCTGACTCGGTCTCTGCTCTTGCCTCATTGATTAGGTTCCTACAGGGATGAGACGATTCGTCATCGCTATCTCATCGCTATCGCCAGCCTCGTTTGACTGGTTCTCCGGCGTGACGAGGAGCGGCAAAGTACAGTATTTCCTCTATTCTCACCGCAATAGGGACGCTAGGATCTGTGTCTCATAATCTTGGAGTGTCTATATCTTCAGATCTGCATCCACATTAAGAGGTTACTCTTCTCTATTCGCATTCACCAGGACTGAGTTGAACTTGACGGCCTCCAAGAACGAACAGCTGGATATGATACAAAGTGGCGTCTGCCTGCTTGAGAACCAAAACGCGAGCAGAAAGCATCTGTATAAGTGTACTGAAACCATGGACACTGTGAGTTGCACCTGTATCCTGGTAGTCCATTAAAATCACCCTTGACTGCGCATACTTTCTCAATTTGAACCTTCCGTGACTCTGAATATACTGACACCTCACGAAATCAGACCCGGCCAACCACGAACCACGGCGTCAAAATGATCACTCCTCCGTATAATACGAAGCGATCCTCTTCTCCCAATGTCAAAGTCCGCACATTCGCGCAGCGCGGAGAGGCGGAGGATCTTGACGACGGCAAACCGAGAAACTGCGAAAACAAGAACGCAAGCCCCCCTCCACGCCGTCATTACGACAAGAAGCGGAAGACCGAGCGGAACAGTTCGGACGCTCTCGAAGCAGCCTTGACCCTGCCCAGCTTTGCATGTGCTGCCTCTCTCCTCGATCCAATGAAGTTCTCGCACGCAAGGGCCGCCGGCTCAACGGAAGGACAGCACATGGATGTTGACCTGGCCATGGTCCATGAAGTGGACGAGCCAAGTAGCCTTCCAAGCACATTCTCAGTTTCTTCACCTTTGAATGGTACAGTGGGAATTGCTGCTGGCGAAACGGCAGACACAGCCGACTGTGCTATCCCACCACCGGCCTCCTACTCCTCCTCCTCCTTGAGACACACGTATCGTACTTACATTCCCATTCTCAGCTCAGAGTATCCCCTGAACTATCTCTCCACTGATATTGAGCCTTGCGCAGCAGCAGAGACCCAGGACAATTACCAGAATCATCATCATTACCATCATTCTTTCTCAAGAACAGGTTTCCCCATCTACGAAGACCCCGACGACATCGAGATTCAATTCCAAGAGATCAGAGTGAACGTCTTCGCTCCATCGGACGAAGACAAGGAGAATATCGACGAGGGAATTTGGAATGGTGAGCCCGCAGAGGAAGGAGGAGGAGGGGAGAGTCAACACGAAGACAGCAGCACCCGTAACGGCAACACCCACATCATCGAGACCCATGACCTCACCCTCAACACCAACCTGGACACGGACGCAGACATGAACATGGAGATGGATCTCGAGCTCGATCTCGAGAACATCACCATGTTCCCCGCCCCCGAGAACAGTCTCTCCAGCACGCCCACCACCCATTATTCCATGGACACAAATGCCTTCAACTGGGATGCCAACGCCAACCTCACCACCATCCTCACCCCCATCACAGGCGATGCCAGCACCTCATATGCAGCGTTTTTCGACGAGCCCGAGGCTACCGTCGGACCGTGGACGCACGTCCCGGACCTCGTGGCTCCTTTCTCGGTAGTGCACACGAGCCAAGAGCTGCCTATGGATGATGGCACAGACCCCGCTGAACTGGTTCCAGTCGACGAAATTACTATCAACCCTCCTCCCGAGTTTGACTTCGCAGAGCACGATCAGGTCACGCCAGATGCGAGTGGCCTCTGGCTACCCTGGTCCTCGCAGAGCCTGACAGCGTCGGAGATGGCTGCGCTTGCGCTCTCGGTGGCGAGGCAGCGGGAGGAGCAGATGCAGGGGGGTCAGATACTGCAGCAGACACAGGCACAGAATGATGCGGCTGCGGGAGGCAAAAAGGTACGCCGTGGTACGAGAAGACTGTAGGCTATGCTTGCTTGCTTGGGCTTGTAGATGAACTCTGTGTGTAAGTGTTTATGTTTCTGCGGGATCCCAGCCCTAATGAAGGATGAAATGGGACGAGACGAAAAGCTGGGAATGCCTATGGTGTTGATCGCTTTGCTTGAATGTTTCCATGTTTGAGTACTCTCTATGCATTGTTTCGGATTGCAGGCGAATACCGGGGTTATTGTTTGATGACTGGTTTGTATTGTATTCTGAAGCTTAAGAGCTCTATAGCTAATGTGATCCTTTCACTTCAATACGTGACTTCAAGACTCCTACACAACGTGTTTCTTACCCAAACACCAACATCCTTTACAAAGATCATACAATATCAAGTCCATAAGCATATGTATGAGCAAGCAAACAACTGAGGCCTTTTGCAGCATATATAAAAGTATAATCGACCTGATAAAGTATCTTGCTTTACAGGTTGGATAGTAATGTAGCTCTATCTCCTGACATGATTTAAGGGGCTCTATAGTACAAAAATATCTTCAAATGTATAGGTTCTACGTAGGAAGTGCGTGAGGTGAAGTGTGGGGGCTGGCGCCCTCTACGATGTAGTCTACATACTAGTAATACATACGTAACTCGGCGCACTTCATCTCTCATCCACCCTAGTTGTCAATCTTCACCAGACCTACCTAATGATTCATTCCATTAGTCTGAGTCACCTCGGCACGACCCTTTTACACTAACCGTGGGACTCCTCTGTAGTACACATCTACCTCTCATTTGGTCTATCTCTACCGAGACCTTCAGCATGGAATTCCCCCCCCCTCCCCTCACAGTCTTCAAACCGTCTAGAACGCGACGCCTCCACTACTGCCCAGCTCCAGATGACCGCCCGGCTTGAGCGGTATCGCGCATCGAACTCGCACGATGACACTGTCCACTTCCTCCACTCCGTGTTCAGGTATCTCCCCGCCGAATGCCAGCTGCAACTCGCTCGCGACGTGGCCCGCTGCGCGGACGATGGAGAGCTCTCACAGCTAGCCCAGTACATCGATAGGGCTCTCCTCCGGCCGATGCTGACCACCGGCGGCCGCACCACGCCCGCAACCGCGCCCTCCCCATGTCCACATCCTGGAGTCGAGGACGACGACGACGACGACGACTCCACGACGGATCTGGCCGACGAGCAGCTGCGCCGCACGTGCCTCCAGCGCGACCACCATCGGTGTCTCATCACCGGGCTCTGGGATTGCGTTTGCTAGGACAAGCCAGCCACCTAACATTACGGCTCGTTAGAAGCCACGCCGATCCTCCCGTTTGGCCTTGGCCTCGAGCGAAGGAGATTCCGGGACGACGACCGCTACCACGCCGCAGCGGTCTGGCAGTGTCTCCACCGGTATTTCCCGGCGATGCGGGATGAGGATGGCGGGTTCCATCACGAGCATCACGAGGGGACTCCTCGTGCGGAGGACGTCCTGATGCTGATGGCCGTGGCACGGATGGAATTCCGTCGCTCTGCCCTCATCCTCGAAGAAACGGAGGAGGCGACCCCGGCTCGGTTCCGGACCAAGATGTTCCTGAGGATCAGAGAGTCCTTCCTGCGGTCCTTTGTGCCCGAATCCGTGACGATTGACCGGCACGGCGCGGACGCGCCGAACAGGGCCCTGCTCGCGGTGCATGCGGCGGTGGGGAATATCCTGCACGCCTCGGGACATGGGACGTTGATCGACGAGACCCTCTGCCACCTTAAGTACGAGCCTGGCGCCACCGATCTCAGGCGGGACGGGAGCACGGATCTGGAGGAGTTGTCCGTGACGGGTCTGGCTTTGCTGGTCACGAATCCCAGCCTTCCTTTTTTGGTTTCGGACGGTGACTTGGCCAGTTCCTCGGAGGGGTTCGATGATACGATAGCCAAGTCGAAGAGTTCAAGCTAGTTTGGCTTTATGAACAGCTATTTTCCGGTGGTTATAGCTCTTAGATAAAGATTTGTTTAGAGTTTGGGTACTTATTGCTGTCCGAAGGTCTCGAAGCTTTTGGAAACATAGAAGCATAGCCTGACGTTTTAGTACTTATTTAGATATACTGGTTTCTCCTAAAAAGGACTATGTAGGACCGATAACTTGAAGGGTATCACAAATGAGATAGCACAAATGAAGAGAAATTCCAGATTTGTTTTGTATATGGTAAGGAATCAGTGTTGACCGGAAGAAAGAAGGAGATTCGAATTCAGGACTCAGCGGGGACCGACTCCGACTCCAGGGGATCGCTCTGCTTCTCCTTTCTCTTGCCGTCTGGCTTCGAGGACGCATTCGACTTCTTGGGTTTGCGAGTTAATCTGAAGGCGCCGTTTGGATCAACCTCGACATCTGCAAACATGTTGAGCAGTTCTGCCATTGTGTCGCGGCTCTTGAGCTTTTCGTCGCCGATGGTCTGATCGATCGACGCCAGTTTCTCTGATTGAAGCCGGAGAAGATAGTCATCGATGGTTTCACTGACGATGATCTTCTTGTATTCCACCTCTTGAGTTTGGCCAATGCGCCACACCCGGCAGAAAGCCTGGGATAGAATTAGCAACCCATATTCCTCTTCCTCGCAGAACTGATAGACCCGGGCGTGGTGTCCGTACCTGATCCTGGACGGCATCGTTCCACCACAAATCGACCAGAATGCACTTGTTCGCCGCGGTCAGATCCAGCCCTATGCCACCAGCCTTCAGACTCGCCAGCATGATCTTCGTGTTGCCGTTCACGTCGCTGAACTGCTTCATGCTTGCTTCTCGCTTGGCCAGATTCATCTTTCCAGTCAACTATAAACCGTTAGTGATTCTGAAGAATGGGGGATAAGCAGGTTCGAAATGAACTCCTTACCGAAGTTGCCGGCCACTTCTCCCTCTGGCACATCTTCCCCAAAATGCGGATGAAGTCGAGAAATTGAGTGAAGATAACGATCTTGTTCCTTGGCGACTCAGCCAGCCATTTCGCCACCAAGTCTCGGATCTTGGTCAGTTTGGCCGATGGCATTTGACTCGCGCATGCTTCTATCCAGTCTGTTTTCTCGTCTGCATCTGGCTCGGTAGGTGGCTCCTCATCCGAGTTCAGGTAAGCCGGTCGCCGAAATGAACCCTGAGGCTTTCGCCACACGCCCGTCTTGGATTTTTTCTTCTTGCTTTGAGCCGCTGTCTCTTGTTGCGGGTTCTGGGTGGATTGTGTCCGTGTAAGCTCGAAGCCTTCGACTGCGTCACAATAGGCTGCTTCCTGAATAGGTTCTTGGCAGACACGGCAAATGGGCTTGTCCTCGTCTGTGCTCACATTGACAGAGAGAAAACTGTAGCATTCCTCGCAGTAGAGATGATGGCATGATGTGATGACGGGGTAGACGGGAACACACTTGCAGTACGGACAACTGTTCCTCTTAAGACGTTCGTCCCATTGCTCACTTTCATGAAGTTGGAGCATCAAGTCATAATAGTCCCTTACTAGCTTCTCCTTATCTCCTTGAAGATTTGGAGAGTGGACCAGATGCTCTTCGCGTTTGTCGCAGATGACTGTTGGGTTGCTGCGGATCGCGATCAGCCTTTGTACTATTATGAACGTGGAGTCCTCTCCGTCTCGCCCATTAGCCATCCTAGAGAGTTTCGCCATAAGAAGTCTTTCTGAAAGTAGTTTCTTGATGACATCATGAGCTGTTAGAAGGTGACTGCAAAACATGCGGAGTATCAATATCATTGTCAGGAAACATCGGTATTGAGCCAACTTCGGGTGCTTGTTTTTCGCAAGTTGATTGATGTTCTGGATGAAAAGGTCTTCAATGGCATTGTAAAGCTCACGTTCAGCATCGCAGAACTCGGCTTTGATGACTTCATCACGAACATCCGGTAGTTTGACCAAAGGAAATGAGAAAAGCCGGCTGGCGTGAGTTCGGCGGAGCATGAATGATCGTATGAGATTGACCAGGCGCATATGGCCATCGTCATCCTGGCAGTAGTCTCTGAGGAACTTTTCATGGGTTTTGGTGCCGGGTACCCCCAGGAAGTCAAATTGAGGAAATAGTTCGTCGATATAGTTGTGTATAGGCGTGCCGCTCAGGATCCACTTGTAAGTGCCAGTCAAAGCACAGACAGCCATCGACACAGCTGAACCATGGTTTCTGATGGTGTGCCCCTCATCAAGAATGATCCGGTGATACTTTATCTTATGCAGAGGGCCGAGATGCTCTTCGTAATGTTGATCCCACCATGCAATTAATTCATCTTCAGTCCCGGTCCCCGCTGGTGGCTTGCAGCTTTGAGGATATGACCTTCTCACCTCGTCGTACGTGGTGATGATGACACTGTATTCCTGGAGGCTTCCAACGATGTCCAATGTATCCAATCTATGTCCAGCGCAGTAATTGACGATCTCCTTGAGTTTGATACCATCGCAATGTCTGATAATTTGATTTTTCCAATGAGATACCAAATGTGATGGAACAACAATCAGTGTGGTTTTGATGGGGTCGTCTGGGTCCGAGGGCCGCCCGTCGACGATGTTTGCTAGGCTTTTGTTAGCATGGTATGATGATGGGAGGCCTAAGGATTTTTACTCACCTAGTGCTTGAATGGTCTTACCCAAGCCCATGAAGTCGCTCAGAAATCCGCCGTAGGGTGGATAAGATGCGTTCTCTCGATCACGCATGAATGCCGCCCCCAGTAATTGATAGTGGTACAAGCTTGTTCTCATACCTGGGATGCGATAACCTCCTGTCCCATCCTTTCTCACACCTTTCGAGAATTTGCGGCTTGCGATTATTATGCGTTTATGGTCCGACTTCGCTTCGGCAAGATCCGCCGCAGGAATACTAGCTATCATTCGTCTGAACGCCTTCTCTTTGTCCCTCTCTCCAAACTCAGGCATGGCCTGTGCAGAAGCACTAGCGTGCGCATCTTCGATAACATCGGGGGTGATAAGAGTCCTGAGAAACTCCTCAGATGCCTGAGTAGTAAACCGTTTTGCCTTTTTGCGTGTGGGAGCATCGACTGGCTCGGAATCAGGGGTAGTGTCTTCACTTTTCCGTTTTCTAGACTTTCTTGCTGTTTTCTGGCCCGTTTGCTTCAAGGCGGAATCGAGGCCATACTTCTTGCTCTTGCGCTTCTCATCAGCTGAAATTCTGTTCTTTCTGTTTCGTGGCACCCGTGGTCGTTGTCCCTGGCCAGTCGACTCGGTGGCTTTCTGAGCGTACTGCACGGTATTCTCCGACGGCTGCGCCATAACTTCAGCATGCACTTGCTCGTTGAGCACTGCTCCTGAATCCTCATCACTAGAGATTGTCGATTGGTTTTCTGCCTGAAAAGCTTGTCTCGCGGCGACTCTTCTTTCACGCGCTTCTTCCTCCATTTCAGCAGCTTCAAAGAGAATCTGATCTGCCAAAGAAGGTATCTCAATGCTCTGAAAATGGCGTTCTGCAGCTTTGAATCTATAACCAGTAATTAGTCACCGCACTGCTGGAGTAAGGTCATATGTCACCCACTTTGCGTTCGAGTTATCTTGTTGGGCAATAGCATCAAGCTCATCATCAGGCCACTCGGCCCCCTCACCCTCATGAGCCAGGTTCACTGATTGAGGGTTAGCATTTAACGCTGCAGATGACGCTGAAGAGACGACAGGCATATTATCCAGCGATGATCGAGGATTTTCGTCATCTGCAATGGCATCTGCCGAAGGATCCTTGTCCGCTTCATCAAGCTCTCTATTCATGGGCACTGGTGTCTCGTGCGGACTTTTAGTCGTAGGTCCAGGTTCACCGTCCAAACCCTTCAGCAACGCTTCCATTACCTTCCTCGATAAGTCCGCCGCGTGGGGGTGTTCCAAATCTGGTCCATCCAGATACATCGTCTGCATATCTGCAGGCTGGAAAGATGAATACTGCATGGCAGTGAGAAATTCTTGATTACAAGTTGCAGCGATCGCATCTGCCATCGGCACATCAGCGGGAGGGAAAGACAATGGCTGTATGGAAGTATCAAAGCCTTGGACACTGGGTAAGATAAATTCATCCGGATGCACCATCTGCACATCAGCGGGAGGGAGGGACGGAGACTCCACAGAACTTTTCGAGTCCGGAACAAAGAGCGAATCCTCTGCATTGGGATGCTGAAGGCTAGAGATAGGAGCCAATTGCATTACCGGACCGGCATCTGTGATCCAGCGATCGTCTGATTTGCAACGTCAGTATCACAGTGAAATAATTAAGTTCGTATGCAAGGAAGCCGGTTTACCTGGGTTTGGGAGAAGCTGCTGGCTGCTATCGTCGAGATTAGCCGTCCTACATGCCTCCTCAATGGGCAGTTGGGTGATATCGTGTTCTCGCTGGCACGCCGCGGGCGTCGGAGCCTCGGTCTGGTTTGTTGTATCTGTCTCCGCCTGAGAGGTCCTCTTCTCCTCCAGGCTTGTGGGGGCGCCTGTGGACATGGTTCGCGAGATATCGCGTGTCACGTGAGAACATTTAGATGATAAGGTGGACGAGTGAAGCAGTATAAGGTATAGATGATCAGGTGACTTGAGGAAGAAGGGACGGTGGCTGACGGAAGCGTGAAAGCAGGCGGTTTGGCTGACGGGAGTATGGAGGAAGGCAGGGAGGGGACTCTCAAGGGAAGTAAGGAAGCGAGAGCTGGCTGTACGGGGAATTCGGCTTGGATATAGGGTGCAAGGTGCGAGAAGTATGAGAAAGTCGATCGAGAGGAACAGGAGGACGGGAGGAGTATGTGAAGGTGGCTGAGTATTGATATGGCAGGAGACTGGCTGGGACGGGTGGAAGAACAGGAGAGTATGAGAGGATGAGTGGTATTTATATGTTAGGGAATTGGCTGAGAAGGGTGGGAGAACAAGAGAGGATGAGAGGATGGGTGGTATTTGTATGTCAAGAGGTTGGCTGAGAAGGATGGAAGAACAGGAGAGGATGAGGATGGGTGGTTTTATATGGCAGGATGTTGGCCCAACGGCGCGAAGAACGAGTTCAAGATGTGGGCAGAGGGTGATTCAGCAAGGGTGAGACTTGATTGAGTAGTGATTGAGTATGACAATTGCAAAGCCAAGGGAGGTCTGATAGTCAGGAAGGATGAAGGTGCTCGAGGAAATAGCTGACTTTACTTGATTGACAAAAAAGATGCGCGTATATTGTTCAGAATGAGTGCTGGGTGAGAGTAGGATGTAAGCAAGGTAAGTTGAAAAGGCTTGACCAGGTAGGGCAAAGTCAAGTCTTGGGAAGAGTAGACGAAGGGGAAAAAGGCTGAAGAGACCTCCAAGGATAGCTTCTATATATGGAGCAAGGGTGAGGTCAAGTAGAAATGGTATAGATGATGGATAATGTAACGATAAACGAGCCAAGTATCATATCAAACGAGGTGGAAATGAGAAAAGATAAGTTCAAGGATGAAATGGACGTATCAGCAATTCATGAGCTATTATAATCGTAGATTATGAAGGCAAAACTGTCACCCATGCATGTACTCCAGACTCGACAGTCCAAGATCACATACGCTCCACCGACAATGTGCGAGTAAGTTCATGTAAAAATAGATCAGAAAATCATCACTCATAACGACCAAGGCACCGGGCACCGTTACTCCTGCTTCACCATTTCCTATTACCTCGCCCTATTCCTAGAACACCAGGCGCAGAATCACTCCTCATCGATGGCGCAGTTGGGATGCATGACATAGATAGTCCGCTCCACTTGGGCAGACTCATCAGCTGGGTCGACCAGACCTTGTCCACGAATAGGCATAAGAATGTTGTCCTGTCCAGGTGAGTTAGCATGAGACCAGTAGAATGGAGCGGGGGTAAGTGCAACACAGTACGTACCTTGACCATCCGCTTCAGAACCTTGACAGCCAGGGAGCGTTCTTGCTCCAGATCTTCCTCGGTTTCCAGTTCAGACTCGACTTGCTCTAGGTACCAGACGAGAAGTTCTTCCTGTTCAACACCTTCGCCAGACATCGACTCATCGTCGCGCACACGTCGTACAAGCAAGTTCAAGATCTTCATGTATTTATCATAAGTGATCTTGGTACGTGTGCGAGGCGGCTGGGTCTGTTGTGCCGGCTCGCCTTGATCACGCATAGGGCTGTCGCCTTCGCGATCGCGGTCACCCATCTCATGATCTTCATCGGCAGCGTGACCGCTATCAGCGTTGACTTCGTCATCAACTTCAACATCATCCTTCTCAACAGTCACCATGCTTTGGCGCAGAAGGTCGTAGGCTTCACGCACAAAGCTGGGTATAATCTCCTCTACACAGTTGGCCTTTGCAACGGCCTCGGAAAGACGGATGAGAGACTCAAGCTGTCGAACCGTGATACGATAAGAGGAGCGGCCCATGCCACCTTGGGCATCGCCGGCACGAAGTTCCTTGTACTTCTCAACCAAATAAGCCTTGGCCTCCTCGGTGAACACGGGTCTGAATGTTCTTGCGAATCGGATGTAACGCAGCAGTTGCTCAGTGCTGAGCTCCGGGTTAACTGCTTCATCGCGGTTCATGTGCACGTTGACAATATGGTCCGCAAGGTTGCGGTCTACTGTTTCATTAGGGTCGTCTCGGACCACGAAGAACAGATCGAATCTGCTCATGATGGGAGCACTGAAGTTCAAGTTGCCACGCAATGTAGTCTTCGGGTTGTAACGGCCACCGATAGGGTTGGCCGCGGCGAGAATCGACGCACGGGCGTTGAGGGTAGTATGAATACCAGCCTTGGCGATAGAAATGGTCTGTTGTTCCATGGCTTCGTGGATCGCAACTTGGTCGCTGAGGTCCATTTTATCGAATTCGTCAATACAGCAGATACCTCCTCCATTCTGTTCAGAAAAAGGGTTAGTTCTGTGATAACTCGGCTCAGCGATAGTATGGATCACGTACAGCTAACATCAGAGCTCCCGCTTCGATTGTGAACTCGCCCGTCTCGGCATCCTTCACAACAGCCGCAGTCAAACCCGCTGCAGAGGAGGCTTTGCCACTGGTATAAACAGCCCGAGGATGTAAAGAACACACATACCTGGGTAAGAATGTATCAGTATCACCATCTGGAAACCACAGGGGGCCCGAATTACTTACTTCAGGAATTGACTTTTGCTGGTTGATGGGTCACCAACAATGCAGATGTTGATATCACCACGGAGCTGTAGATTCTCTTGTTCGGTATTTTTGCTGACTCCTCCAATCAGCTGTAGCAATATGCCCTTCTTGATTTGCCGGTGACCGTAGATCATGGGAGCAATGGAGTCGATCAGCCGCGCATAGATATACTCCGAATGCACGAGTTTCTTCAAGTCTTGAACTTCGTAGGGCGTCAGACTTTGAAGCAAAGCCTCCTGCGCCTGATCTTCATCAGTCTCAGGATCTGAGATTTGGTTGAGCGAAGCCAGGATATTATGTGACTGGCCATTCAACTGCTGTTTCGTCTGTTGACCGGGAGTTGTTGTGTCAGGCGTCACCATACAAGCAAGGAACGCGAGTCGGTAGGTGAGGTCTCTAATACCAAGAGCTTTCAGACCACTCACACCGCCGCCACCAATGTCACTTCCCCGGAAGGCACCGTCATCACGGACAGCTTCCGGCCGCACCCCAGGCAATCCCAACTGGCTCACATCTGGCACAACAATCAGTGTACCAGTGAAGATGCACCGCTCACCAGCCTTAGCACGATCCACCATCTCGCCTCGCAAAATAATGTCCATTGTCCGTGGCATGCTGCCAGTTGGAATTTCATGAGACGACTCCTGCAATTTGACCTTCTGCCAATCAACAAAGGTACTCTTGCCGATATCCAGGCGCCATGCGGTGCGGTTCCCGCAGGTGTCGTTGGGGCATTGTGCGGGCTCGGTGTAGCGAAAAGTCTGTTCCACATTGGGACATACTGCCTTACACAGTTCACAAGTGAAAGTACCGAGAGAGAGCTCGGGTCGGATCTCGGAGGTACGTGTGACTGTGCCGGATACAGAGACTAGCTTTCCAATCTGGGACGTCCGAAGTTGGCGCAGTCGGGACACCAGAGGTAGGTTGTAGAACGCCAGCGAGAATAGCCTATCGGTTTGCTGGTGCCTAGTCTTCTCGCGAATATCACGCTCCAAATCGGGATTGTCGGAGACGCTGGAGTTGCCCGCAACCATAGAGGTACCTGCTTGCGAAGAGATGCTGCTAGTAGCGGTGGCTTGACGATGTGCAGCATAGTACTCCGGCTCATACTTAGCGATCAGGTTGTTCAGGGCCTTGGTGAGAAAGGGTTGGAACCGATAATATTGGTTGGCAATCGCGTCTGCCAGAATCGGGTTGCTTAGGGAGGTCAGGTGCGTAAAGTCCACATAGAGCGTTGAAAGCTCGAATTTGGCCATGCCTCGGATTTGAGCAATGTAGTATTTGTCGCTCAAGAGCTCCGCAGACGGCGGGGGCGGCTGTGAGAGGGAAGGCTCCTCCACGTATGTCTCAAGCAGTTCTTCGAATGCCTGTTGCACTTTCTCTCCAGCGACATCGGTCACTGGGGGGGGAGGGGGAAGATATGGGTTGCGGAGTCGGCCTACGGTCGAGGCGTTAGAGTCTGCTCCTTGCTCGTCTGGATAGCCGTGCATATCGCTCATCGGTCCATTGCTTTCTGAGGGTGGCTGCGGTCGTGAACTGGGGATTTGATCCGAGTGAATACGACGAGAGCCCGCCGTCGAGCCCAATTCCGACTGCAGGACGGCATCAAAGAGGGAGGACATGGCGAATGGCGGATGGCCAGGGTAAGGCCGTTGAAGTACGTGGGTAGGGATCGTTTCGACTAAGATAAATATGAGAGACTACAACCCTCGGCGAGCTAATGGTATCTCAGGTAAGTGTCCAGTTTGCTGCCAGTCAATCAGAAGGGCCAGCCTTGAGGGAGGAGGGTGGGTTGGCCAGAGGGTGTTGATGTGTTGATGGAATGAACGAATGTGTTTGGCACTTTTGCTTCGCATTGACATTTTTCCGTCGAGCTTTTGCATGGGACGCGACCGCAGCACGAACGCGTCGGGACTACATTGTTCCGCTCCCCGACGCGTTAAGTGGTTTTCTGGATGCTTAGTCATGTATCGGGTGGGCATTTCCATTCCTTTGGGAATGCCAAGCTGCTACCGTAGCTGAGAATTAGGGCTAGCCATTTCGAGGCAGAAGTACGGACGAATCGGAGTGGACTCGGGACCGAGTGATACTCCATGAGCCATTACCGCATTCCTCCAGCAATATATCCAGCAAGGCCGGGACTCACAATCTGCGCTTCATGACTTGCAGAACAAATTCACAGAAACAGCTCCTTTTAGGTCACACTGAGCTCTAAACTTCAAGTGTCCTTCTTGACCTCAGGAATGCCATGCAAATGTTATTAGGGCTAACCAACAAAGAGCACTAAAAAAGCTTCATGGCACTCAATAGAGCCGACAACCATGGACAAAGAGCAGCCAGTGCAGTGACTAATTACGATCAGCAGAACATAACTTAGACCTTGTGCTGCAACTGATGCATGAGTAGACAGCAAGGGCAGCCTGGTACTTTTGGCCTCTCGACATTTCGCGCACTCTAGCGGTCTACCGGTACAGTACGGAGTACATACTGATCGATCCTCTTCTCCTAAGACTGGGGCAGAAGGTCATGGGGCTTGCGCTTCGGCGCTCCTAGACAGGCTTGCCCTCTAGAATAACGATGACGGTTGAAAAGGCTTTTTCTAGGACGTCCGTGGTGGCATCGGCCGTATCATAGTCAGGATAATATCCACTGCAGGGCATGTTGCAGATGTGATTTGGCACTTGCCAGAGCAGAAAGGATCTCCTATTCGAGGAAAGCGGAACGGTCCGATGATCAATAGCAAAATGGAGCGTTTGGTTCTGCAACTGCCACTGCTGCTGCGGTGATTGACTCAATTGGCCCTTTGCCCCGATGCGGTTGAGACGACCCCATAACTGAGGATTGACAGCTGAACTTTCAGATGAAAAACGACTAACATGGTAATAAAGATTTGCGAGCACCTCAGTCCACATGTACATTGAGAAATTGACGCTCCCCGTAGCAGTCTGGTATCATTCGCACTTGGTGAAGGGTCTTTCTTTGCGAGGTGGCTTGAGACTCGAGTAATATCCGCGGATAAAGAGCGTATCCACCTTCGGCATACTACAGACAATTATCATAGTCCTCCGTTGATATTGCCCGGGAGCACGACCTTGGAATCGTGACGGCCAGACTTCTTTACGTCATTGTTCGCATTCTTCCTGTGATCTTGCCAGAGCATCCTCCTCTGAGTGGTTCAGACTAAGCCCGTCTAGCCATGCACCTACAGCAGCCACGGACAGCCTACGCCAGCAATACGAAGTGACACACACGCGCAGCTTCTCCAAGCTACTGCGATAGCGACAATCCTCCAGTGCCTCTCCTGTCTCTTTGTTATGGCCGGGTGGCCTTGTTTCGTCATGATCTTGCGACCCAAACTGGGTCGACCACGGAACGAACGTCATGCTCTCATTCTTCCTGTCTTGGTCAATGATGGAAGTTATTTGAGAGTGTGTCTAAGGGCGGGCATACGACGCATACCAACAGTTAGGATGGGAGGATTTTCAGCTCACCACCAACTAAATATGCACCACGCTACCATTATGCACGCTGTGCCTCCCCCCGCCTCGCGATTGACCTACCAGATCTGGCCGGTATGTGTTTTTCAAAGACCTTTTGCCTCTTCTGGAATAAGATGGCCCGAGCTGGAGGCCTGGGAGCCTGCTACGTAGATAGGCGCGATTTGGAGTGGAGTTGGGGGGGGAAAAGTTTGAACTTTGCAGAGAGCCAACAAGGGAAATCAAGCCACCGGGGAGCTCCCCGAGCGTTCCAACAATCCGCACCAAGCGGGATCCTTCCCGTCTGTCTGAATTATTTATTGACTGATTGTATTTGTGGATGATAGGTGGTCTAACCAGCCAGGGTAGTAGGTGGGTTCCATAAGTTGTTCTTCCCCACATCCAATCATACCAGATTGACGGGTAGGATTCCTTTTCCGGCCAACCTCAACCATTCCCGACCCAATGGCAAAGGAACAATCCGTGTAGAATGTACTGTGTATAGGTCACATATGGGTACCTAGGTAAGTCAAGCAGTATCCGTACTCCTTGGCTAGTAAGGTAAGACTGTATACCTAATATGGAATTGGAAGACTGAGGATAGGGATCCATACCTAAAGTTCCGTACTCCGTACTTACCTAGTAAACTAGTATACATGGCCCCGGGAATACGGAGTAGCCTAAGGAAGGTCGTGGGGCCTTTCTGCGGCAGCAGTGGTGGTGGTGGTGTCGTGGTGGTGTTCTAAGGTTGGTGTCTAACTGAGTAATTAGTGAGTTCTTCCACAAGTAATTGAGTGGTGGTAACTTAGTGAGTGAGCACTGGCCGCTCCCTCCTCCGACTCCAATTCCCACCTTCAAGCTGAGTTCTCGCTCTCTCTCTCTCTCTCTCTCTCTCGTGTGAATCTTCTTCTTTCCTCCCTCCCTTCTTTCCACCACAACACACACTCCCTCCCTCCACACCCTCTCCCCTTCTACCACTCTCCCCTCCCCATTTCCCCGTTTCCATAATTTGCCTTCGAAGACCCAGCCGGATAGATAATTCGGCTCTTTACCCCCCTCGTGGCCTGACAAGCTATATACCCACTTTTCTCATAGCCTTGTGGGCAATGACCATTCTTCTCGCAATCTGCAACGATTCTTCTATTTTTCGACATGCATTGTTAACATATACTTTCCCTTCCTCTTATTTCCACCTACTCCCTTCACTTGCTGGATAACAGCAAGTGCTGGCATGGTTAGTTACTGGCAACTGGCACGCGCACATTCAATGAGCAATTCAACAAATCCAATTGAACCTGTCCTGGAGGCAGAGGATCCTTCTCAATCAACACAACAACGTTGGTCTTTCCGATGCCTCTTTTCCTTTGGTTGGCGCGGATTTGCCGCGCATTTATCTACTGACCAAGAGCTCACTCTTTTCTTGTGACAGAAACGTCTGATCCTACCCCTCGAGTTTCTGCTAGCACCCGGGCTAGCACCGGCCAACAAAGTCATTTACCTGGACTTCAGGACGGTCAGTCTTCCGCAATGCAGACAACTTATTTATTCGTCGATAAAAACCTCAGCCCCCGTGCACGGAGGTCGCACGTCATGCGCCAGCATAATCAGAAGAGGTATCTCCGGCGAATGTCTACCCAGCCTCATAATCACAATGTAAGCTTCGTGACGATCTGCATAGGCTGGCGGACTGTATCACTTGCTTCCACGTTGTGACTCGGATGCTTTTTCCTACCAGTCTTAGCCTAGCTGACACGCTGCTTATAATGATTACTCATGGTGCTGACTTTCGCTTGATACATAGAACTCAACCAGTCCTCCTGTACCAACGCCAACCTCACCTCACGCAGATGATACTTGGTCTCCTCCGTCGCCCGCTACGATTCTGGACTCGTCTAGGAAAGATCCTTTTGACAGTTTGCCAGCTGTCACCTCTGTAGCTGACCAAGAACTGGCTGATGCATGGGTGAGCAAGTTAAGTTATTGGTCAGGACAGAACCAGTACATCAAGCTCCAGATTTATAAAGCGGCCATAGCTCATCCAGTGTGCTTTCAAGCGATCATTCTGGCTTATTGCGCTCGCTGGCGGGCCCGATTATACGGTCTCGAATCCAGCCCTGAATCCGAACTTCATCTGATCAGGGCTTCCACCATGATCCAAAAGGCAAGAAACGAGAAGAACGATGATTCTCTTGCGATGGCTCTTGCCGGAATGTCTCTCCATGAGAATCGCTTCGGTGATAATGAGTCCGCTGCTATGGAGTACGAAGACCAGGCACTTAGACTTCTGCGCATGCGCCCTTGGCAGGATTCAATGGGCGTTGCTGAAGTGTTCCTGCATTATGTGCAGTATCTGAAGATGCCACGGGAGTTCTCACTGGGCCATGAGGACAGAGTAATGCTAGTCCATTTCCTTCGAGGTGCGAAAGAATTGAAGCTCAAACACAGCACAGCTGCATACTTGGCTTCGGTGCCTCAGAGGCGGACGGCGTTCCAGATGGCCAGTCCGCTCTTCTGCTCACTTTGTCCTGGGCCTTGGCCATCCACGGTTCCACAGGACTTGCACAAATATGTGATGAACCTGAATATACCTAGTCATGAGGTTAGCCGCACTGCGTGTTTGATACACATCACAAGCGCACTGTGGGATTACCAATATGAACCCGACAAAACCCGTCAGTTCCTTGCTCATCTCAATGAGCTTGTCGCGCAGTATAAACTCGACAGAAATCCCGCATGTGAAACATTCATATGGCTCCTACTTGAGGAACGATGTATCCCGAGGTTGAGAGACTCAGAACGGGCGTGGCGAATGGGAGAGCTGCTGAAGATGATCAAAAAGCTACCACCTGATTTACGAGTTGAGTACGGCAACATTCTTTTCAGCTTTCTCATGCTCGAGAGTCCTACTCTAGAAGTTGGGGAGTTTGAAAGAAGAGTGCTCGCTCTTTGAATTCTGAGTTCTTCCACTCCAGTTTTTTTTTTCTTTATTTTTTTTTCTAGGTCTTCTGTAACGCTTGAGCGAATCTGGAGTGTTGGTATAGTGTTGTTGACTGCCGGGCTTGTTTCGGTACATTTTGGAGAGCACATTTCTCAGCATCGATAACTATATTAACTATATTTACTAACTAGCACATACCGTCCTGCCATTGATGGCCTCAGACCATGCAGCCTTCCCCATTCCCAAGGATTGATTACCATGCAGGGATATAGGCAGTTAGAACGATCGCCTATGACGTAGTGCTGGAGTCTAAGTTTGTGTTGGCTGTCAGATTGTTTGGTTCAGAAAGCCACGTCCACGGTCTGTGTACCGCCTACGTGATTACTTCCTCCTTGACATATGAGGATTTTGGTCTCGATTCTACCTTCCGGATACAACATATATTCTTTTCAAGCGAGTTCAAATACTAAGGTTAGGAATACCAAGCTACAATGCCACTTGTATCACATAAGTCAAATATATAACTTTCTATAGCCATCCGAAACCTTAACTCTAAGAAAGAATCTCCAAGCTGGCAGGATATACCAAAGTAGGAAGGCGGAATAGGAGCCGGTTGCACTCCCGAGAAGGGTCAACTGACTGTACCTACTTAGTAGGACCACCGCCAATGAATGGGTCATCATCTCGTATCCTCGGCAATAGACCAGTGGTCGGTCCATACCGATTCCTTTATCTCTTCTATTGCCAGCATTGCAAACACACACATCAAATGTATATATTGAATATATACTAGGTTTGTCCTCGAGTTTGTCTCGACGAAATCGGCAGTGTTCGGAGTAAACTTACCTTGCCAAATAGTTGAACTTACTGTTGGACAAGATCCCTGCTGCAACTACCCGTCGCGCGGTTCCGCGAGAGCAGAAATCCTGGGAAGTCACGCTTTGACCTTGATTGCAACCGAATATAACCTAGTCGAACTGACGAATTGGATCGAGATTGCTACCCGGGCTGACTTTGAGCGGGGTTTTTATTCCGTTGGTTTCTCATTTCGCAGTTCCTGAATAGGACGAGCTCATTGTCCACTACTGCATCCCACAGCCAGAGACAGTGCTATATGTACTGTACGGAGTACAGTACGCGAAATTATGCCCAGCAGCTCCATGAAAGGACCAGTTAGCGCGACCATACAACGGCAAGCAAGCAAAGCCTGGGTTTCGCATGGATCGATGAAGCCGGCGAATTGTGAAAACAGAAAGAAAAGGTAAACAGAACAATCCGACACGTGGTTCAGGTGGATGTGCGACCGTTCCTCGACCTTTGACCTAAAGGATAATCTTGGCACTAAATTTCAACACATTGATTACGGTACCCCAGACGATATTGGAGGACAACTGCGGCTACTAGGTTTTCCCAGGCCGACAAGAACGAAGCCCGGAGATGAAGAAAACAATCAAGAATTGACGGAGAAGAGGGACAAGAAAAAAACCCTACAGTTCCGCGTGACATCTGCCATGGAGCAAAAAAAGTTTCTCGCCACATGTCCCACCCTCGTCCGTGCATTATCTAGGCCCTTCGGAGGAAGTTTGTTGTTGGGAAGTTTGTTGACAGCTTTGAACGTCTTGCACTTGCGCAGGCCAAGGTGCGCTACTAAACAGGAAAAGCTGGCGGTCTAGCTCTGTCTTGCTTTGCTGTGGGCGACATTACAGGCGGGGCCCTTCAAGGCCTAGCCTTGAACGATAAAGATCCTAGCAATCTGGCGGGAGGTTAGGATCTGTTTAACTGGTGATAAGAAATGTCGGAGGTTGGAGGCCCAAGCACGGCAGCTGAAAGTCTGCGATCAAACCGATAGAACTGGTATCATTTGACCCGGGAAGGTAATCTACCCATCATAGTGGGCCGGTTCTTTGACAGTTGACATCGACATTATCTCGACGGACACGTTGTCCCTGCTAGCCACGGGAGCAGCCCCAAGCTAGCATTGACCAGTGCGTTGGTGGTGGCGAGATCGAGGTAGATTTCGGGGGTTAGCAATTGTTGCATGGTGGCCCGTACGCGGCCTGCTGCTCATCATGCTTAATTCAGCGCGATTTCCTCCCCGGGTCCGATCGTATCATCGTAGGATCATATCGAGGACTGGTTGGATCATAGACTCAACCTCTTCACTCCTGACTCCTCGATCGGATGAAACAATCGGTCTGTGTTAAGCGCACGGCAGAACTGTGGCTGAGGAGCTACTTTATGTTCCAAGTTGCTACGGAGTACTCCGTACCCCCGAACCAAACCGTCCCCTTCCAGCCACTCACTTGTGGAAATTGACTTCCCATAAGGCAATAGGGCTAACGTGGTAGTGCAAGCTCATCACATGGTAAAGACGGACTTGTCTGTCACGACAAGTCCGCATCGTGCTACAGCACACGCAGTGCATGTGCACTCTGCAGCGTGGCTCACCAGCCACAGTGAAAGGACCATGAGGGGGCGGTGCAGGTGGAGAGCTACCGTGGATGCTACCGTGGACCAGGGGACTAGATACCAGATCGAGTCTAGCTTGCATTTCACCAGACCAGCGATCGGAATTCTTGACCCAAAGTTGCAGATGGTTCGCCACCATGGTTCCATCTGTTCCATCTTCCATTCTCGGGGCTTCCCCTCCCCCCCCTTTTTTCTATAACTGGGTTTTTGGGTTTCTCTTAGGCTTTGTACTCAGTATTTTTCACGGGTCCAATTTACTTTTCGCGCCTAAGTCATCCGACCCAACAATCAAACGAGACAGGCTAGACAAGCTAACACCGCACCAGGCGGCACGCTAGGGGCGATCTATTGGAATATTGGAACAACTCATCCACTTGCCTCGGAATTCTTTTTCTTGTGACAAGCTACTAGATACCGAGTGGTCAGGACGAGGAGGGCCTGCTCAATAATCTGTTTGCGGTGCTCTGCAGCCTGGAGGTGGGCAGCCGCAGTGTTGGGTGCAACCCAAGACGACATGAATTCTCCTGCAACACATACGAATCACATCACAGCTGCTCCGTATCTGACACCGGGTGATTCTTCAACTGTGCTCTTGGCTTGGTCTCATCATGACGAGGTGTGGCTGAACGAGCTGAAAGGCTGGAGATGATCGGCATTCGCCACTACGTGTACTAGGCTGTGAGTTAGTAGTTTGCTCAGGACCAAAAGTCAAAATCCCCTTGGAAACCCCAGCGGCCAGCGTCATCGACTCTCTGTGATCCATGTCTGCGCAATCGCTGGTTGTGCTCCTCACTCGCTTTCGACTGCTCGGTGGAGAGCGACAATCACAGCGCCTGCTAAAGCTGGTTTAGTCTCCAGCTTCATGATCATATCTTTTTCACTTTTAGCCCATCGAATGCCGTGAAGGCCGGCCTCTTCGTCGACTATACTCTTAACAAATAAACTATTAGTTAACTACCTCCACGGTCGGCGGAACCGAAATCTGTGCGCGAGAACTAAGCAATTTCTTCATTCTTAGAGAACCAATTGGAATGCGTTAAGCGTGCTACTACTGAGTAACAGCTTGTTCATTGATTGTTTTGTGCTTTTCCTTACGTCCAAACTCGAATGATCCGACTTGAGCGGGGAAAGAGAAAAAATTCAGCGCAAAAAAGCGTGTGTTGAAGTGGCTCCCCCTATCGCTAAGCTTCGGGTTCCTTGAGTCTATCTCATTTTACTTTGTCCCCTCCTTCAAACAAATACTGTCGGCCGTCCCCCTCCCCCAATCTTCCTTCTTTTCATCATCTTTTCCCTCGCTTTCATCCCCTCTCATTTTGCGATCCATCTCTATTCAGGATCGTTTCAATACATCAAGCGAAGAAGACCCTGTGTTAGCCTACTTCCAACCCTCAGTACACGCGGCCTTCCACTGTCGGGTGTGATTGCGATCGCCCCACTGCGCTCTAATAGGGGGGCATCATGGCCATCACCGATGCAGGCCTTTTAGGTCTCCGTCATTTAGGCGGGCGAGTATGTTTTCTCGAACTTCGCGATATCGCGTATCGCGTTTCCTACACAGAGAATGAACGTGGTTAACCTCCTTTCAGAGCACCGATAATCCTCAAAATGCCTCCAGTTCGGCTTCGGGCCTGGTCACCACCTTGGTGCCATCCTTGCTGGCGGCCGTCGCCATGGTGTCCATCTTCATCATTCTGCGTCGCCGTGAGCGTCGAATGTACATGCCGCGAACCTATGTAGGCGTCTTGCGACCATCTGAACGGACACCTGCGTCGCCGACCGGATTGTGGAACTGGATCAAACACATGTACCAATTACCCGACGAGTACGTTTTGCAACACCACTCGATGGATGCGTACCTCTTGCTCCGGTTCTTGAAGACTGTTTCTATGATCTGCTTCGTGGGCTGCTGTATCACGTTCCCCATTTTGCTGCCGGTCAACGGAACCGGCGGTGCTGGAAAGGAGCAGTTGGATATCCTCAGCATGTCGAACGTCGCTTCGAATAATTATGGACGTTACTTTGCTCATTGCTTTGTCGCATGGATTTTCATCGGTGAGTGCAGCACGAGACTGCGCCAGACATGCCAATGATTCATTCTAATTCCCAATTTGCTTAGGTTTTGTGTTCTTCACAATTACTCGCGAAAGTCTCTTTTATATCAACTTGCGCCAGGCTTACGCTCTTTCTCCTGCTTACGCCAGTCGTTTGTCTTCGCGTACCGTGCTGTTCTCTGCCGTCACGGAAGACTACCTTGATCGCGACAAGATTCGTCGGATGTTCGGCGTCGACAAGGTCAAGAATGTTTGGTTGACAACCGATACCAGCGAATTGGAAGAAAAGGTGTCTGCGCGCGACGACGCTGCGATGAAGCTAGAGGGTGCGGAAACGAAACTGATCAAATTGGCAAATGCTGCTCGTCTCAAGGCCCTCAAGAAGCAAGGGAACGTGGAAGACGGCCCCATCTCTGGAGATGCTGCGGGCGAGGAGTCGGACGGAGAGTCTGGCTCTATCGCAGCCCGTTGGGTCAAGCCTTCGGACCGTCCTACTCACCGGCTCAAGCTTCTCATCGGCAAGAAAGTGGACACGATCAACTGGGCAAGAGCGGAGATCGAGCGTCTCACGCCTGAAATTGAGGAGCTTCAGGCCAAGCACCGTGCGGGCGAAGCCAAATTGGTTTCTTCGGTGTTTGTCGAATTCTACGCTCAGGCAGACGCCCAGGCGGCTTTCCAGTCCGGTACGCGCATTTCCTCGTTCTAGATTGTCTCTATGGACGCTAACATGTACCTGCAGTGGCGCATAACCTCCCCTTGCATATGGCACCTCGATACATTGGCCTCGACCCGACCCAGGTCATCTGGTCGAACTTGCGCATCAAGTGGTGGGAGCGTATCATGCGCTATGCCGCAACCATCGCTTTTGTCTGCGCTATGATCGTCTTCTGGGCTATTCCGACCGCGGTCGTCGGTTCAATCTCGAACATCAACTATCTTACGGACAAGGTTCACTTCCTGAGCTTCATCAATGACGTTCCGAGCTGGATCAAGGGTGTTATCACCTCTTTGTTGCCTACCGTCTTGATGTCCATCCTCATGGCGCTTGTCCCCATCATCCTCCGCCTGATGGCCAAGCTCGGTGGTGCGCCCAGCTTGGCCGCCGTGGAATTGACCACCCAGAACTTTTACTTTGCATTCCAGGTCGTCCAGGTGTTCCTGGTGGTCACTCTTGCGTCATCCGCCTCGGCTGTTGTCACCAAGATCATTGACAAGCCCACTAGCGCTGCATCCTTGTTGGCGAACAATATCCCGACCGCTTCCAACTTTTACATCTCATATATCATTCTGCAGGGCTTGTCCTTCAGCGCCGGTGCCCTGCTGCAGATCTCAGGATTGATCCTTGGCAAGGTTCTGGGCAGGCTGTTGGATAATACTCCCCGCAAGATGTACAAACGCTGGTCCACATTATCCGGACTGGGCTGGGGTACAGTTTACCCTGTTTTCACCCTGTTGGCTGTCATCGGTAAGAACCCTCTGCATTCTCAGACTCCAGATATACGAAGTCTTTTGACTGACGCGGGACCGCTCAATAGCCATCATCTACTCCTGTATTGCGCCTCTTGTTCTCGGTTTTGCAACAATTGGCCTTTATCTCTTCTACTTTGCATACCGGTACAACATGCTGTTCGTGTCGAATGCTAATATCGACACCCAAGGTAAAACCTATTACCGGGCTCTGCAGCAACTCACGGTTGGCTGCTACATCCTTAACGTTTGTCTGATTGGACTTTTCGCAATCGGCGCTGCTGCGGACACCATAGCTACCGGTCCCTTGGTCCTGATGATAATTTTGCTTGTCTTCACTGTCCTGTATCATGTTTCTCTGAACAGCGCCTTGGCACCCCTCATTGAGTACCTGCCCAAGAACCTTGAGGCCGAAGAGGAGGCTCTTCTAGCGCATGAGGCCAGGTTAAGCTCCTCCGCCGAGGAGCCTTACAGTGACAAAGCTGCTGCTGGCAATTCTGCAGATGCCGGTCGCAACAGCAGTGTGGCCAATGTTGACTCTGCGGAGAAAGGCTTGACTGCCCCCGCCACGGAGCAGCCTAAGGCCAACTTCCTGGTGCGTTATCTTCGGCCCGACAAGTACAGCGGCTACGCGCAGCTGCGTCGCTGGGTCCCGACCAACGAGAACACCACCTATGATCCAGTGGTCGAAGAGACTGCCTACTTCCACCCATCCATCAAGTCCCAGCCCCCTCTCCTCTGGATTCCCCGCGACGAGTTGGGCGTCAGTCGCCAGGAGGTCAGACACTCCTCGAAGGTGATTGAGATCACCGATGAAGATGCCTGGCTGGATGAGAAGAACCACATCCAATGGAACACGGACAAGGGTACTCCTCCTGTCTACGAGGAGAAGATCTATTACTAAGGGTCGAGCACAAACCCTGCGATGCACGGCGGTGGCCGGCTCTCACAAAGTTATGATCGAGGGCCACCATCCCGATGGTGGAACCAAATTGACCTAATAATTGATACCCATGGCTCGGTGGAATTTGGGTTCCATGACCCATTTGTGATACCCGCGATAATATGTCTGGAATAATGGTAATATAAACGAGTTGTGAGTGTGTTCTATTTTGCATGGGGAATGAGATCTGAGATGCTTTTATGACCTCGGCAAGCGATGTGGCCTGCCTAAAATCATCAAGGCAGACTCCCACCTCTGGTTTTCCGATGTCAAGGGACGGAGCAGTTTCCCATTGATGTACTGTACCTACAAAAGCCTCACGGGCTTGCGCATTTATCCAATCCAATCGCACTTTTTACTTTCACTATTTAAAGCCTAATGATTTAGACCGTGCCCCGGAGAAGATGTGGAAGTGTCATGGCAAGAAATGAACTAGAACAATCATTACCTAGTAACAATTTCATCGGGGAAGAATTAGGGCCAGATTCATTTGACCGCCTAGGTGCCGATGGCCATCTGCAGTGAGGTGCCCTACTGAGAACACTGGAATGAGGTTCTTCACCGGTTCCTGCCTCTGCCCTGCGTTGGACGGTTCCTCTTTTTCACTCAACCTTGTTTGCCCGATATCGAGGTGAGACCGTAAGGTACCAAATGGCCGCCTGAGGCACTGAAAAAATGCCGTGAAGGGACCAACAACCATCACCGACTGGAGCTTATGCGTGCTTCTTTTAAACCAATCGGAAAGACTACCTGAGCCGTAGTCGGACCCGGTTCGGCCTTTCTGCAGCCCCCTTTGCTTCCGTGATTGGCCATAGAAAAGACAGTCTCGGCCGGCAGCGGAGCCGCTTTACCCTGTTGGGTTCCAGTTGCCACTTTACCAGCCCAGCCTGGAGCCAGTTCACACCTGAGGTATTGCATACGGAGTATTCTCCTAGGCTTGCAGTGCGTCTCAGTACGTAGTGCTGGCGCTTGCGACCGTTATTAGGGGCCAGAAAACGGTTAATTGCAATCTTTCCAGAGTCTGGCCGGCCAAACTAGCAATTATTCGTTAGTAGGAATTTGTTTGCTCCCCAGTGTGCTATCTTATTTTTTCTCTCTCTCTCGCTAATCTTCTTTCCTGCCTTGTTTCGGTTGTCATTCCAAGTTCCACTTGTCAAATTGCCAACTCCCGAGACAAAGGATTGACTTCATTGATTGAACGGTTGACACTTGACCCTCTTTCCCGATCGTGGCTGGCGTCAGTGCGTGCTCTGTGCCCTTATCGATATCGATTTTATTGGTCTCTCCGACCAAGGAATAGTGACGATTACAGCCAACCAACCCCCTCTTCCCTAAACGATCCGGGCGTGTGAACTATGGATTGAGCGTCGTCATCGTCATCGGTCGTATCCCTGTTGTCGCGCTTGTGTTCCCTTGACGACAGTACAGTGCTTTGATTTCATACGGGAGACAAGGGTCAATCGCCGGTTGTACTGTACTGTACATACATAACATATAACAAAACGGTCCGTGTCGCTAGTCGAGCCAGCTAGATCTCTACCTGTTCATCGATCGAGAGATGCCCCGCAATATCCTCATTGCGGGCGCTGGCATTGCCGGACTCGCTTGCGCCATATCGCTTGCGAAGGAGCTGGGCTCCTCCACCCCCGATTTGAAGATCTCCGTATACGAGGGAGCGGCGGGTCCTTCCGCCTCTGGAGGCGCTATCAGTTTGACTCCCATCGCGCAGAACTACCTACATCAGCTGGGGGTCTTGGCCGAGCTGAATCGGATGGGCAATGATGCGGGGATCGAGGTCGATATCATCGAACTATTTTCGTTACGGTCTGGTCGTCGATTGGGCCCCTTACGGTTCACCGACGAGAAGGGACGCGGATATGGGGGCTACAAGGGCCGTCGAGTGATGCGCAGTGCGCTGTCGCGTGCGATGTTGGCCGTCATCCGCGGCCTCCCGAATGTGTCGGTCTCTTATGACGCCAAAGTGGTGGGCGGCAGTACCACCGATGACAGCGTGACGCTCGAGTTTGAGAACGGAGCAGTCGCCACCGGAGACTTACTGCTCGGCTGTGACGGGGTGCATTCCATCACTCGAACGCAGATTGTCGACCCGGGCAATCGATCAGAGTATACGGGGATCTCCTTTATTCAGAGTATCGTGGATGCGCAGGAGTTCACCCTGCCGATGCACTTTGACCAGACCGCGGTGCATTTCACCCGCCATAGCTCGTTGCTCACCAGCTACTGTGACCCGGCACGCGAGAAGATTTTTGCTGCTGCCATCCTGCGTGTCAACGAGCATCTCATCGAACGATATCAGGCTGCATCCACGAACCCCCAATCCGCAGCCAGCATGAAGATGTCCATTCGATACCTGGTACGAACACAGTTTGGCAAGTCCACTCTGCCCAGCATCCGAGAACTGGTCGATCGCATCGAAGACTGGGCGCTGTACCCGGTGTACCAAGTACGCCAGCGCGGGAAATGGTACAAGGGGCGGGTTCTTCTGCTGGGAGATGCTGCGCATGCGGTATGTCGCCTCTTTCCCCAATGTGCTCTGCTTTATGTGTTCTTAAACTCCCTTGTCTCCCAAATATTCTGATCATTTCACTCATTCCCTGGTGACATAGATGCCCCCTCGTGACGAATCCGCCGCCTACGCCATCGAAGACGCTCTCATCTTCACCCAGATCCTCGCCCAGCACCGCGATGATAGCTGCCCCCTATCGACCCTGTTTCAGGAGTACGAGGCTGCTCGCCGGGTCCTTGTGAACAAGGCCTTCGATGCCTCGCGCAGGCTGTGGCAGAGTGATCTCGACAAGGGGCTTTTCCCGGGCCATGTGCGGGATCTCATGTCGCCTGTCCATGTGTCCTCGGCGACTTCGTCGGCGCCGCGCGGGACAGCGGCGACCCATGAAAGCTTCTCGGATCTGTCGGTGTACTCGCTGACCAGGGAGTTCCAGGGGGAGATTGAGTCTTAGGTGGTGGGGCTACATGTTATGATTGTTGTTGATTGTCGGGGTGCCATGGATAATGGTCAGTGGGGTGTCGTTTAAGGTTGCTGCTCTCGAGGAGTCTCTGGTCCAACTTCAGAAGGAGTCATGGAGTTATCGTAGAAGGATTTTAAGTTGACTTTCATCTTTATCGATAACAGACCACTAATACTTTTAATCTCAGAATGTATTATGCAAGCTATATCTGAATGAGAGAAGCAAGAGGGGTAGCATGGCTGGAAGGTCGGGTCATCAAAGGATATTTAATCTCACGTAGGGAATACTGAATACTAGTCTGAGTCAACCACAACAGCTTTGCAGCATGCCCAGGTTCTTGCTTCACTATCACTTTCCCTCCGACTCGCATATCCTCCACCTCCCTGAGCTGATACTACGGGTACTTTAGCAGGTATCTTAAACATGCAACGATGAAAGGACTTACCCAATCGGGTTATATCGACTTATCTCCACGTGACGGCACGGCTTCCGGCGTGGCGTCACCGCTTTGGCCTCCGAGATTTTCTGCCGCGAGTTTTTTCTTATCCCGACGGAGAAGTTTTGTTTGAGTTATTGACCTTCCATCCGCCCCCTTCTGCAGCCATCGTTCTGCATCCTTTCTTCCCTTTCCCCCCATCTCTTTCCCCTCTTTTTTATCGATTGTGAATCGAGTTTCTATATACCAAATCTCTCATTCATATTTTTTTCCCTGTTTAATTCATCATGTTGGGTGCTTTCCGCCGGGCTGGTGTGTCCCACGCGCTGCGAGCTTCTCGAGCTCTCGCGGTGAAGACGACTTCGCAGCGCGCTGCTCAATGGATCATTCCTTCAGCTACCCCCATCACGCAAACTCTCAGCAGATCATCATTCCACACGTCTCCCGTTCGCTTCTCGGTCTCTGCCGCCCAGGAGGAGGCTGAGAATGCTGTTCCTACGACCGAGTCCGAAGAGCTGGTCAACTTCAGCCAGTTGCAGGGCAAAATCGATCCCCACTTTGTCGACAACATCACGAGAAGAATGAAGATCACAACCATGACCGATGTGCAAAGCCAGACCATTGCTTACACGCTAGACGGTTCTGACTGGTGAGTTTACTGCGTGGCTTTTGCCTCTCTTGTTTTCGTTCTGGAAGAATGCGAGACTAACTTTTTTTTTTTTCTTTTCATCAGTCTTGGTCAAGCGAAGACTGGAACAGGTAAAACGCTTGCTTTCTTGGTTCCTGTTGTCCAGAAGGTACTCGCCGGTCTGCCGAAGTCGCGATTTGCGAAGCAACAGATGAGGGCCGGGGACATTCGCGCCATCATCATCTCACCCACCCGAGAGCTGGCTGAGCAAATCGCCACTGAGGCTCAGCGCCTGGTGGCCGGAACCGGTGTTCAGGTGCAGACTGCCGTTGGTGGCACACAGAAGGCTATGCACTTGAGAAAGTGCCAGAACGAGGGTTGCCACATCCTGGTCGGTACTCCCGGCCGTCTGTATGACGTTTTGTCCAGCCCGTACTCCGGTATCCGTGCTCCTAATCTCTCCGCTTTCGTTCTGGACGAGTGCGATCGTTTGCTGGACGAAGGTTTCTCTCAGGATATCCAGCAGATTGCGGAGCTGCTGCCTGACCCCCTCAAGGTCGATCGCCAGACTCTGATGTTCTCCGCCACCATGAATCGTGATGTGCTCCGCTTGGTGAATACCATGATGAAGCCTGGATTCAAGAATGTCAAGACCATCGACGAGAACGAAGCCCCGACTCACATGTCCGTTCCCCAGCGAACCGTTATCATGAACGGCTATGAGAACGGTTTCGCTAGCATCCTTGAGATGGTGAAGAACTATCGCACGAACTACCTGGCGAAGCGCACCGAGAATCCGGAGCTCCGTCCTTTCAAGGCTATCGTCTATATGAACACCACCAAGTTGACCAGCTTGGCTTTCCAGATCTTCGACCGGCTGCTCAACGTCCCCGGAGACTTCCGCAGTGGCCATCCTTTCGGCAACATGCCGTTGTACGAGATCCATTCCAAATTGACTCAGGCTGCAAGAACCCGCACTTCCCAGCAATTCCGTGCTGCCAGGGAGGGTATTCTTTTCTCTTCTGATGTCACGGCCCGTGGTATGGATTACCCCGACGTAACTCATGTCATTCAACTCGGCTGCCCTCGGGACCGCGAGACCTATATCCATCGCTTGGGACGGACGGCCCGTGCCCACAAGAAGGGTGAAGGATGGCTCTACCTGCACAAGGACGAGAAGGTGTACGCACAGTCTAAGTTGGCTGGTCTCCCGCTCAAGATTGACAGATCTCTCGAAACGGCAACCAAGGATATGGTTAACGAGGAAACCAATGAGCACATTGAGCAGATCAAGAATGCTGCTCAAGACATTCACCCCGACGAGCGGACGGAGGCAGTTACCACCTTTGGAAACCACGCGGAGGGTGTTTTGGGCCGGTACGCTATGGAGGGTATGAAGAACTTTGCCATTCACGGTCTGGGCCTCAAGGAGGCCCCTTACTTCCGTGGTGGTAGTTCGAGACCATCTGGTCGCTTTGGCTACAAG
The DNA here is from genome assembly GCF_003184695.1 of Aspergillus brunneoviolaceus CBS 621.78. Taxonomy (NCBI): domain Eukaryota; kingdom Fungi; phylum Ascomycota; class Eurotiomycetes; order Eurotiales; family Aspergillaceae; genus Aspergillus; species Aspergillus brunneoviolaceus. The sequence continues at coordinate 238,780 of NW_020290779.1, read as the reverse complement.
ATGTCGGGCGGTGGCGGCGGCGACTATCGTGGTAGTTATGGTTCTCGTGATGGCTCCGGTTCTCGCGGTGGGTTCGACCAGCGCGGCTCTCGCGATAACAACCGCCCCCGAGGTAACTACGGCTCTCGCGACAACTACGGCTCTCGCGATAACAACCGCCCCCGAGGTAACTACGGCTCTCGCGATAACTATGGCTCTCGCGGTCGTGGAGGTGTGAGTGATTCCATGTTCGGCGTCTAGATGCATCATAGCGTCTTCTTGCCTCACGGATTCTCGGTCATGTCGTCTTTCTGCTATTGGTTCAGGTGTTTCTTTTTTTCATGGGGAGCCTAAAATGCTTTACTTGTTGACATGTAACTCTACTCTAGATACCAGATGACATAATTCATTCTTGTACAATATAGCTGTTCAATACTCGATCTCCATTACCTCGTACATAACATACCGAACCCTCCCATGTAGTTAGTTGTCTTGAGGTGGTGGAATCAAGAGGAGCTGACCCTTGTGATGTGTGTCTAATACAGCCTCGTGCATCGAGGAAAGACAGTCGTAGCGCGGCATGTGGACTTTACAAGGTACTTAAGCATACATCCTTCCCACGGCCACCTTCCCTCCAGCTGCGACTGATGTGCTTGGTTTTCCTTGTACAGTACATTGTTCGATGCTCGGATGGAATGCTCTGTCTAACAATCCTCACATGGCCCCTGAAGGGTTGATTTCTTTATGCTGCTAGCTGGGCCATCAGATAATTGACACGCACCATCTCGAACCAATTCCTCCGATTGTCATAATCCAGCAAAGCCGTCTCGCGCATCTTGCATGTTACACAGCCCAAGTCGACAGCACATGCACATGCACATGCACATGGTCGACTTGCAAGCCACGTTGTACTCCAACATAGTAGTACAGTCCTCTTGACGAAAATAGAACAGGAAAGAAGAGAAGATTCTCGTCCAGGCGGGATATGAAAGGAGAAAGCAGACGAAGAAAAAATTAATGGGTCCATTCATTGGAGTGGTTGGTCAAGCCCCGACCCCCGATCTCCGACTCCCGATGTCTCTCGTTGGGACGGGAGGATTCATCTCTTCAAGATTGATGGGGTACCGTACGTATTCTTTTCTGTCCGCTCGAGAAGATCCTTACCTATGATATGACAGGTGCTCGATTCAGTCTACTTGCTGTTGTTGCGATTGTTGTTCCTGCCGTACATGCAGACCAATGCCACGTTGGAGGATCAGGTACCAGTACTACATGGCGTAGTTGGTGGGGTGGACCTCGGAGATTACCACTTATACTCAGTACGACGTGGTGTGGTTGTTTTTGGGTGAATCTTACCACCAGGATCAGTCAGCCTTACAGCTGGATCAGGTTACATTCTTCAGCAACGGAAGAGTCGTCTGCCGGACCAGGAGGAGGAGGACGAGGAGAAGGAGGGGACAGACCCATGAAGTGGATACCTTTTACTGATTGATAATTTGATTGTGGTTCGGGACTTCGGACTGGGTCTGGTTCGTCCTTGCAAGTTGCAAGTTATAGACTAAGGTACCAGCCACGAGTTTTACTAGACCCATCTCGCTGCCCGAATTCTGCGCGCTTATGCATTTTGTTTTGCCATGTCGTGCATGTTGTGCAGAGGGTTTGGAAGTCCGATCGGAGGTAAGATGTTTGCTCTTCGAGGCTTATGGATTGTGTAGGAAGATACTCCAAGGGGATTACCCGTCCCTAGGTTGGGAAGACACAGACTGAGCTCATGCTCATGCTGAATCTTGAAGATAATCAATGACAAGGGGGATGTACTGTACTGTAGTTATGGCCCATGGGACAGGGACTCCACTGATGGGAAATTTGCCCTTATCTAGATTGAAAATGTCTCGGAGCCGATCCGGTCCGACAACGGACGATGCGTCATTCGCATTAATTTTTATTTTTCGCGCTGCCTCCGACCGGCCCAAAAGCTCCCCGCGTTGATTGCTTTCCCTCTTCAATTATTCCCTCAACACCCGAGGTCTTCCCCCCCTCCCCCCCTCCACCTTCTCTCCCCCCCCCCTAAACCTCTATTCCTCAAGTTTTTTTTTCTATGGATTCCTGCCTGGCATGTGTGTTTTGTATCTCTGCCAGGAATGAAACATGAGCTCTAGGACTTTGACGGGGCTAAGGACTGCAAAGTCCTCGCGACTCAAGGTATGTCGTTCGGCCCGAACAATGACTGACTCATATTGTATGAGTATGTGAATAGCGGGCTGACTTCGCCCTCACTCCCACAGCAAAACAATGCTTCTCTAAACAACAGCAGCAGCAGCAGCAGCCAACCCCCAGTATGGTGTCCTTCTGCAAGGAGAAATATCTCGTCTACAACCGAACGACGAGTTCAGCAAAGCGCTGAATTCTCGTCCAGCAGTCGGAGCTATGAGCGACTGGGCCGCCGCGCCAAGGAGAAGTTGCTGGATCGGGTATGCGATATACACCTCTTTTCTTGACCCTGACACAACCACCTTTCCCCACGCAATCGCAAAGCTGACAGGGCTAGGACTTCTTTCTTAGTTTGTTGAACTCCGCGTCGACGAAGCGAGAAGCCAAGTCTTACCTTGCTCGTCTCAAGGCCCAGCACCAGATCAGCGCAAACCAGGCAGCACCCAAACCCTTCGTGACAGATGTGAAGATCCCCTCTGCGGCTATACCCTCATCCACCGGGGTCAACCTGGGTTCGTTCTACGGTGCCTCCCGGTCGGTCTACGAGTCGCCGGTCTTTATTCATGATACCACCCCCAGTCCCCCACCGCCGACCATCACCCAGCGGCTTCATCTGGCCCTGATCAAGATTACCACCCCGCAACTCCTGGACGATTACACAATCAATGGCGTGGCGAAAACCTTGTCCCAGCTGAACCGTCTGGGGATGGCATGCTGCGTAGTGGTCGACCCGGGCACGGGCGAGGATCTCAATGCGCTGCGGAAGATCGCTGCAGAGCAGGCCGATCGGCTGTCGTTGGCGGTCGACGCTCAGCCAGATTCGAAATCTGCCCACATTGACTCGGTATTGTCTATCTCAACTACGAAGCCACCGGCTTTAAAAGTGTCCTCGCGGAAAGTGCTGCTTGGCCCGTTGCGGGATGGCCAGATTGTGGTTGCGGCCCCTGTCGCCTACACCGAGGAAGTTCCCCGGGCTGTCGCCGTCTCTGGCAACGATGCCATCCTTGCACTGGCAAAAGAACTTGCGGGACTGGCAACAGTACCTGATCCTGATGAAGATCCTCTGCTCACGGCGCAGAGGATCAAGGACCTGCAGGCAGAAGTTTCGCTGGACCGTGTCATTCTCTTAGATCCTCTTGGGGGTATTCCCGCGCTCAGTGGCCCTCAGTCGTCTCACGTCTTCATCAACATGGAGCAAGAGTTTGGCGATATCCTACAAGAGTTGCGGCAAGTGCGGCAGTCCGCATTGGAAGCAGAGAAGAATCCTCCTTCGGGACAATCCGACTGCCCGTCGTTTCCCGCATTGGAAGCGAGTGCTATCGATGGCCATCTCGAGAACTTACAGCTAAGCCAAGCGGCACTCGCATTGCTACCATCGGCCTCTTCTGGAATCATAACTTCGCCTCTCGAAGTCGCGAATTCGGCTCAATCCTCACATGGTCTTGCGCCAGACCTTTCTGCGGTGGGTACCCGTCGGCAGCGAAACCCTCTGATCCATAATCTCCTTACCGACAAACCTCTACTTTCTTCATCTTTGCCTCTGAGTCGCCGCGCAGCTATGCACGGACGGCCAGCCTCTGTTACTACGCCTGGCTTACATACAACCTTTGTCAAACGAGGCATGCCTCTGACTTTGATCCCGAATCCGCGAGTCCAGGTGTGGACTGCCCAAAATCGCCCGCAGCTGGGATTGGATGACCCATGCATCGACCTTCCGCGCCTGGTTCATCTGATTGAGGACTCATTCAATCGCAAACTTGACGTGCAGGACTACCTGAACCGTGTCAATGGCCGTTTGGCGGGGCTGATCATTGCTGGAGAATATGAAGGAGGTGCTATCTTAACATGGGAACTGCCGCCTGGAGTCGAGGATGACGGAAGCGAGGCGAGTCAGGCCCGCATGGTTCCATATTTGGATAAGTTTGCGGTTTTGAAACGCAGTCAGGGCGCGGGAGGTGTGGCGGATATTGTGTTCAACGCGATGGTGCGGTCCTGTTTCCCGAATGGCGTGTGCTGGCGCAGCCGTAAGGACAACCCGGTGAACAAATGGTATTTTGAGCGCTCGCAGGGAACGTGGAAGCTGAACGACACCAACTGGACCATGTTTTGGACAACGCCTGGATTGGTGCAGGATTCGCAGAGATTCCAGGACTACGAAGGAGTGTGTCGCAGCATCCAGCCAAGTTGGGCGGATGACATTGGGGTGGTTGACTGAGTACAACCCTGTCGCCAAAAAATGAAAATTGCACAGTGTGTATAGATCTACTAGATACTATCAGAGTATATACCCCCGGCTGTTCAGGTCTCCACGACTTCACTTGCAAATGTTGTTAAACCTTGAAGTATAAATTTGTATGGAGGGTATAGCGTTGATACCGCCCGATACACAGGGGGCTGGATGACTCAGAGATTGGCCTGCGTCGGGATCCTCCGTCCTTACTCAAAGTGGGAAAATGACAATACAGCTCCGGTATCGTATCTGTCTGGAGTCGATCTCCCGGCATCGGCGGTGGCGGGAGCCAATCAGGGCAAGGATAATCAAAGGGCGACTAAAGGTCGAGAATAAGAATGACTCCTTCGCCTCAAGTCATTTATCTACCTTTTTCTTTTCCTTCTTTGTGCAATTGTTCTTCACAGTATTCTCCTGCAAAGAACAATGGTGCGGCAGCTTGTTTGGCAGCGGGCCTCCGCCTCTCAGAGGGTATGTGGTGCACTCTTGGATCCTCCTTCTTTATCCTCAAGCGACAGATAGATTGGAACTGACACACTACTCTCTCCACTTTCCAGTTGGCCCCGAAGTGCCTCTCCCCGCAAAGACTATTCGCTCGCCGTGGTCTGGCCACCGAGGCCTCTTCGACCCCTGCGTCCTCGCGCATGCCCCCCTACCCCAAGATTCTGCGGAATCTGGAACAAGTCCGTCGAGTCTTGGGTTCTTCGCGATCTCTCACGTTGGCCGAAAAGATCCTCTACGCCCACTTGGACAACCCTGAGGAGTCGCTGTTGACCGGCACCAACAATGGACGGGACATCCGCGGCAAGGCCAACTTGAAGTTGAAGCCTGACCGTGTGGCGATGCAGGACGCCTCTGCGCAGATGGCTCTGCTGCAGTTCATGTCCTGCGGCTTGCCCTCGACTGCGGTCCCTGCCAGTATCCACTGCGACCACATGATTGTGGGTGAGCGCGGTGCCGACGTCGATCTGCCGGCCTCGATTCAGGGAAACAGCGAGGTGTTCGACTTCCTGGAGAGCGCTGCTAAGCGATATGGTATCGAGTTCTGGCCTCCCGGTGCTGGTATCATTCACCAGAGCGTGCTCGAGAACTACTCGGCTCCTGGTCTGATGATGCTGGGCACGGACAGTCACACCCCCAATGCTGGTGGTCTTGGTGCCATTGCCATTGGTGTTGGTGGTGCGGATGCCGTTGACGCTCTCGTCGATGCGCCATGGGAGTTGAAGGCGCCTCGCATTTTGGGTGTGCGTCTGGAGGGCAAGCTGAACGGCTGGGCCTCTCCCAAGGACGTCATCCTTCACTTGGCTGGCAAGCTGACGGTTCGTGGTGGAACCGGATTCATCATCGAGTACCACGGCCCCGGTGTGGAGACTCTGAGCTGCACGGGCATGGCTACCATCTGTAACATGGGTGCTGAGGTTGGCGCGACCACCTCCGTCTTCCCCTTCTCTCCCAACCACATTCCTTACCTTCAGGCTACTCACCGTGGCGATGTGGCCAAGGCTGCCGCTGAGATTGCCGCCTCTGGACCCCAGAACCTCCTGCGGGCTGACAACGGTTCCCAGTACGACCAGTTAATCACCATCGATTTGTCCACCCTGGAGCCTCACATCAACGGTCCCTTCACTCCGGACCTCTCGGTTCCCGTGTCTGCTTTCGCGGATACCGTCCGTGAGAAGAGCTGGCCCCAGACCTTGGGAGCCGGTCTGATTGGCAGCTGCACCAACAGCTCCTACGAGGATATGACCCGTGCTGAGCATTTGGTCAAACAGGCCACCGCGGCCGGCCTCAAGCCCAAAGCCGACTTCTTCATCACGCCTGGTAGCGAGCAGATTCGGGCTACTCTGGATCGTGACCAGACGCTGTCGACCTTCTCGCAGGCGGGAGGTACCGTGTTGGCTAACGCATGCGGACCTTGCATTGGTCAGTGGAAGCGCACGGACGGCGTCCCCAAGGGCGAGGACAATGCCATCCTGACCTCGTACAACCGCAACTTCCCCGGCCGTAATGACGGTAACCGCCGGACCATGAACTTCTTGGCTTCCCCCGAGCTGGTCACTGCTATGGTCTACTCCGGCAGCACGACCTTCAACCCCATGACGGACAGCATCAAGACCCCCAGTGGCGAGGAGTTCCGCTTCCAGCCTCCTACGGGCCAGGCCCTCCCCGGCCAGGGATTTGCCGACGGCAACCCTGACTTCCAGCCCACCGCTGCTGTTCCTGACGCTTCTTGTGAGGTGATCGTCTCCCCGACCTCCGACCGTCTGGCGCTGCTGGAGCCCTTCGCTCCCTTCCCCAAGGGCGAGCTCTCTGGTCTGAAGGTCCTCTACAAGGTCAAGGGCCAGTGCACCACCGATACCATCTCCGCGGCCGGCCCGTGGTTGAAGTACAAGGGTCACCTGCCCAACATCTCCGCGAACACACTGATTGGCGCCGTCAACGCCGCCACCGGCGAGACCAACGTGGCCTACGACGAGGCCGGCAAGCAGTACTCGATCCCCGATCTGGCTGCCCACTGGAAGTCCCAGGGCACCGAGTGGCTGGTCGTCGCCGAAGAGAACTACGGTGAGGGCAGTGCCCGCGAGCACGCCGCCCTGCAGCCCCGCTACCTGGGCGGCCGCATCATCGTCTCCAAGAGCTTCGCCCGTATCCACGAGACCAACCTCAAGAAGCAGGGTGTCGTCCCCTTGACCTTCGAGAAACCGGCCGACTACGACAAGATCGATGCCTGCGATCAGGTCGCCACCGAGGGCCTGTACGATGTCCTTCAGGCCGGTGGTCAGGGCTCCATCCAGCTGCACGTCACCAAGCGCTCGGGTGAGCAGCTCGTCATCCCCGTCCGCCACACTCTCAGCCCCGACCAGTGCGGGTTCATCCTGGCTGGTAGTGCGTTGAACCTGTTGGCGCAGCGGGCCAACAAGCAATAAATAGTCCGATCACGTAATCGCCTATGCTGTTGTTGTTGGTTTGTTTGTATGTCTGTGTCTACCTTTTGTTATGTACATATATCCGTGTGGGGCTTTTCGGGTTCTTGGGCTGTTTGAGTATTCAAAATTTGGGGCAAAAAGCGGGTTAAATTAATCTTATGACTGGAATTTTGTTCCTCAGATCATGTGGGGTTGTAGATCTTGTGCTTATGTAGGTTAGAACGTCGGGATTGTAAGACTGGAATGACTGACTTTCCATGATGAGGATAATGAGTACTCTAGCTATTGTCGCTCGCATCTTATCGAGGGCGATTAAATGGGCAGGGGAAATGGTTATCGATAAGACGAGACCGAGATTGGCGTGCAGTATCAGATCACATGATCCCACTTTGACGCTTTGCCTGGTTTGCACGGGACGCCTCGTCGCATTCAACTTCAACTTCAACTTCAACCTTTGCTACAGCGCCCAATCTTGAGTTCCTACAATCTTACCTTACTACCTCACATAGCATCTTTATCGAAGCCCCCAGGCTCACCGCGCAAGCAGGACTTGCAATTCCCAAGAGACACATTCTTTACGCTGTCTTTCGCAAGACAGCCTCACCTCACCTCGAAACAAACTCATCCGAAATTCGAACAACAATGGACCAACAACCAGAGAAGCGCAAATACGCCGGCCCTACCGTTGGCCCTACCGTTGGCCCCAGCCCCGCGCCCGTCGAGCCGGAAGACGCATCCAGCAAACGCCGCCGAGTCATCGGCCCCTCCCTTCCTCCACCGGCGCAAACCAGCCCCAGCGACGACGACGACAACAACACCCACAAACCCAGCGCTACTGCCACCGACAACAACAGCGACAGCGACAGCTCGGATGACGACGACGACGACTTCGGCCCAACCCTCCCCCCACCAGCCGGCAGCGCACAACCCACCCAACCCCCACCATCCACCTCCACCTCCACCTCCACCTCCACCACAAAACCAACACAACCCACACGCGACGCCTGGATGCTCGAACCCCTCGAACCCTCCGACCGCACCGCACGCGTCGACCCCACCCGCCTGAAAAACCGGCGCTTCCAGTCCGGGCCCCGCGCCGGCAACGCCAGCGCCTCTGGCGGTGGCGTCGATGTAACGTGGACGGAGACCCCGGATCAGAAAATGAAGCGGCTCCAGGACGAGGTGCTGGGCGTGCAGGCGCCGCGGAATCATGATTCGGGGGCTGGTGGTGGTGGTGGTGGCGGCGCAGGGGCCAAGCAGACTCAGCCGTCCAAGGCAATGCAAGAGAAGATTCAGCGGTATAATGAGGAGAAGCGGAGGGAGGACGCGGCGGCGCGCGAAAAGCATAAGAAGGCCCACAAGGAGGAGGAGGATGATCCGAGTAAGCGGGCGTTTGATCGCGAGAAGGATATGGGGCTCGCGGGGAAGATTTCCCATGCGCAGAGGCGGGAGATGATGAGTAAGGCGGCGGATTTTGGGAGTCGGTTTTCGAGTGGGAAGTTTTTGTGAGGGATGAGGGATTTTTGCGGGGGGAAGGGGGTTTGCGGTAAGGGATGGAGGGGGAGGAGGAGGAGGAGATTACATTGCTGCGTGGTTGTGGGGGGGGGGGTTGTCTCCTACTGCTGCCTATCTACTTCGAATGTACATGAGGTGGTGTTAATGGGAAGTATACAGATAAAAGAGTATCGTGAAGATTGTATATAATGAGTTGGCTTGGTATATCGGAGAATACTAAGTTATAAGTTAACCTGAGTGGACCGGATGAGAATGCCGACGGATGACAGGCGGAAGTGGTTCCGGTTTGTGTCAGCGTTGTTTGTTTCCCTGGATTTCCCTGTTTGTGTTGTGTTGTGTTGTCTTTCTGTCTGTGGGGTTGCTTTTTCCGCAGATAAACCAGATAAACGGATTAAGTTAGGAATTAAGTTGACAGCAGATTGGAACTGATCTATACAGTATACAGTATACAGTATACAGTATACAGTACTGGGAGGTAGTCTAAGTTCACTCCTTCTTGTGCCGTGCGGGGAATGGAAGCCAATCCTAAAACAATCTAAACAATCCCACCCCAGCTTATCGCCTCCCTCTTCACCCGATACGAGGTTCCATCGGTTCCATCATCATCTCCTCATTGTCTCAGCTTCCCTGCCCTGCTTCTTTTCTCTCTGTCCTCCTCTCTTTTACTGCCACCGAGTACTTCCTCACCCACCCCTCTGGATGTATCTCTCCGTATACTTCCTTCCCCATTCTCTCTCACCATGAATCTCCGTCGAGTGACCTCGCACAATTTCCACACCTTTCGACATCACTATGTGTCGGAGGTCTCCGGCTCTCTGGGCGATCTGGGCACTTTCCTGCCTATTGCCATCGCCCTCGCTGTCAATGGCACTGTCTCTCTTTCGAGCACTCTCATCTTCTCCGGTCTGTTTAACATTCTAACAGGCCTCTTCTTCGGGATTCCATTACCCGTACAGCCCATGAAAGCCATCGCTGCCGTGGCCATTGCTCGCACTTTCACCAACGGAGCCATCGCCGCCGCCGGTATTTTTGTCGGGGCTTGCGTCTTCCTCTTCAGTATAACCGGACTCCTGAACTGGTTCGCCAATGCCATCCCCATTCCCGTCATCAAAGGCATTCAAGTTGGAGCCGGTCTTTCCTTGATCATCGCGTCAGGGGGTTCGATTCTCTCGTCCCTCGGATGGCTATACCCGTCCTGGACTGACAACCGCATCTGGGCCGTGGCCGCCTTCCTGTTCCTGATCATCACCAACGTCTACCGCAACGTGCCCTACGCCCTGCTCGTCTTCATCCTAGGGCTCTCGTTTGCAGTCATCGGCAGTGCGCTGGCCTCCGACCTCCCCTCTCTCATCTTCTGGCACCCCCATACCGTCATCCCATCCGCCCACGAATGGCGCATCGGCGCTCTAGACGCGGGTGTCGGCCAGATCCCCCTGACGACCTTGAACTCCGTCGTCGCCGTTGTTCACCTGGCTGGGGACCTCCTCCCAACCCTGGAGACCCCCTCCATCACCTCCGTTGGCCTCAGCGTGGCTGGCATGAACCTCATCGGATGCTGGTTCGGCGCAATGCCCGTCTGCCACGGCTCCGGCGGTCTGGCGGCCCAGTACCGCTTTGGCGCCCGGTCCGGCGCCAGCGTCATCATCCTGGGGGCTCTCAAGCTGATCATTGGCGTCTTCTTCGGTGAGTCCCTCGTCGGCCTGCTGAAGCGCTTCCCCACCGCCCTGCTTGGCGTGATGGTCATCGCCGCCGGCCTGGAACTGGTCAGCGTGGGCGAGTCGCTGAACACCACCGGGGCGCGGGATATCCGCAAGGCAAGCCACGGGTTCGCCGGCGACGGCGCGCAGGAGATCGGCCCGATGCTGAGCGACTGGGAGCGGAAGCGCAGGTGGACCGTCATGATGGTCACCGTGGGGTTGTTGGTCGGGTTTAAGAACGATGCCGTCGGCTTCGTGGCCGGCATGCTCTGCCATTGGGGGTATGAGTTGCCGACGCTGTTTGAGCGGGCGCGGGAACGGTGGAATCAGAGGCGGATCCGGTTGGAGTGATTGAGCTGATATTTTGGTTTGATTCTCCGTTGTTTGACGACGATTTTCTTTCTGGTAGTCGATTGTCTCGATGTCTGTATAGTTGACCTCGGTGTATATACGCTTTTCGGGGGCATTTTGGATATTTTTGCTCTGACCGAGAACACGAGAAAGATGAGATATGAGTTGTATGTTTTGCATTTATTGATTTACGCATGGGCTTGCGATGGTACTGCACTTATAAGATTTGGCTTTGGCACGCGGCTACTCATTGGTACAGTACAGAAGATCCAGGCTGAAGTACGGATCAGGGCCGAGGTGGTTGCAGTCTGAATGTCATATCAGATGTTATGGTCTTGGGCAGCAAGCCTTTGGGCTCTGGATACACAACCCAACTCTTATATATACTGAAATCAAGGAATGTGGCCAATTTGCTACCGAGTTTGTTGAAATGTGGACAGGCGTTGACGAACATGCACTACGTAGGTTGTGCGACGTCAACCTCCTGAGTGTGGACGGACCGAATGCTAATACCAGACACAATATCTGTTCAGGCGCCGTTAACTACTTCAAGCTCCTAAGTTACTGTACACCACACAGACGAGTCGCTAACAGCATGAACATCAATTCTTTTCCCCAATCCGGCTATATCAGGCATACAAAACCGCAATTGTTCCTACTTTTTGTGTACTTCTACCCAATCCCTACCTCTCGCTAATATACACCAAACCGCAGCGTTACCCTCTTACATACGCTTGAGGACATCATCCAGAACCTGCTGGGTGGTCGCCTTCCCGCCCATATCGGGGGAGAGGAACCTGCCCTCATCGAGGTTGGCGTCGACGGCGGCGTAGATCTTGGCGGCGGCGGCCTCCTCGCCGAGGAACTCGAGCATCAGGGCGACACTGCGGAGGGTGGCGATGGGATTGGCGACGCCCTTGCCCTCGATGTCGGGGGCGCTACCGTGGCAGGGCTCGCCGATGGCGAAGCCATCGCCCACGTTGGCGCTAGGCACCAAGCCCAGACTGCCGACGAGGGCGGCGGCGCCGTCGGACAGGATGTCGCCGTACAGGTTGGGCGCGACGATGACATCGTAGTACTCGGGCTGGCGGAAGAGCTTGTAGACCATCGAGTCGACGATCTGCTCCTCGACCTCGACGCTGCCGGCGAACCGGTCCGCGGCCAGGGCGCGCCGCGCCGTCTCGCGGAACAGCCCGTCCGTCTGCGAGAGCACGTTCGACTTGTGCGTGATCGTCACCATCGGGCTGGTGCGGGCGGTCGTGGACAGTCCCGGGGGGCCCGCGGTGCGGATCTTCTGGCGCCGCAGCGCGATCTCGCCCGCGATGCTGGCGATGCGGAAGCTCGCCCGCTCGGAAATCCGCTTGATCGCCTCGGCCACCTTGCCCTCCGCCGTGTCGCGCGTCGTCTCCTCCTTCACGTACAGGTCCTCCGTGTTCTCGCGCACGATCACCAGGTCGATCGGCTTGCCGTTGTGGCTGCCCCCGGCTGTGGTCTTGACGGGCCGCACGTTGGCGTACAGGTCGAGCTTCTTGCGGAGCGCGACGATGGGTGAGCTGTACCCGGCGACCTTGGTGCTGGGGGAGCTGTATTTCGTGGCTTGGGTTAGTATGGTGGCGATGGTAGGCGAAGTTAGGGGATCAAGGGGCAGGGCCAGGAACCTACCTCACAGCTCCGAACAGAGCGCCATCACACTCCTTCTTCAGGGTCTCGACCGTCTTGTCCGGCAGAGCGGTACCGGTCCGCTTGAAGGTGTCGAATCCGGCATCCAGATCGACGAAGCTGAAGTTCAGGTTCAGCGAGGAGGGGAGAGCCTCCAGAACGCGGCGACCGGCCTGTTTGGAGCTTGTTGTCAGTTTCTTTTTGTTTAGGGGTGTCGTGGCTGAGTAGCAATTGTAACCATTACTGGGAAAAGTGACTCACCGGGATGACCTCCCGTCCGATACCGTCTCCGGGGATGAGACCTGTATAGATGGAGTGAGGATATCAATTGGATGCTCTCGCGATGCACAAACATCACAGAATCAGACTAACGTACCAATGCGAAGGGTTCTAGCAGCAGCAGCCATGGTGGAATTGCGGAATTTTTGGTAGGCAGGTGGTGGTGCAAGAATCAGGGAGAGTTTAAGTGTGACTCGAGCTCATTATAAACGGCCGATAGAGAAACCGCCGCAATCGGAGGATCGGCGGGCCCCGGTTTTTTTGGGGGTGGGAGGGCGGGAGGGAGGACCGGGTGTGGTGTGGTAGTGACTCTCACCGCATTGGACACCGCCCATATGGCAGAAACTAAGTAACCTCGTAACGAGAATTCGTTCTGCACTAGGTATACAGAGGGAAAAAAGTTATCTGGAAAACTGTTCAACATCGTACCGCCTTTGCTTATGGGCAGAATGAGCGCTCCTCACCGCGTAGGTCACCGCCAGAGGTGGCAGAAACTAAGGAACCTCGCGACCTCGCGGCACGATTTTACAGGTGTACAAGGGGAAAAAAGTAGCCGGGAAAACTGTTCAATTGATTACCGCCTGCCGAAGCTGGGGAACTCGTGGCCGGCAGAAAAGGTGGGCCGGCGATGATGACGTGCCAGTCACGTGGGCTTTACTCATGACCCACTGAACAGCTCGCACTCCTGGTGTCAATGACTCTCCGTATTCCACACACTTCCGTCTCACCCCCTTCGAAAGCCACCTGCCAACGCGAAACCTACTACGGTTGTCCAGAAAGCTCACCGGACACTGTTCCAGGGCCAGACGCACTACGGGGTACAACAAGGACAACCGACGTCTGTTTGGCGATCTATACAACCCGTACTCCACTCACCAGCTCGTTCACTCTCTCTTTTGTCGAGAGCGAGAAGGCGTTCCTCGCCTTTCCTCCCTCCCTTCCCTTTCGTTGGGTGTGTCACTCACCCCTGGGGCATTCGGCCGTCTTCCCCCTGCGGAGGGAAAAAGAGAAGGTGCCGCTTTCGCCGCCGCCGCGCGGCTTTTCTTTGTCAGGATGGTGTACGATTGGGAGGGAAAGCGGGAAATCTGCTTTCAGATGTATATTAAGGACAAGAAGGCGCTCGAGGAGATCATGGAATATATGAAGAGTGTCTATCAATTTGCACCGAGGTGAGTGAGTCTTTTTGACATTCGTGTATCTAATCATTGAACCCTTGATTTCCGAAATCTCGACCCGTCTCCCCGCGCCGATCCGCTCTCTCTCTCTCTCTCTCTCTCTCCTCTCGTTTTTGTCTCACTGACAGCCAATTGTTTCTCCCCCAGTAAACGAGCGTTCCAAACCCAATTCAAGCGATGGGGTTTCCCGTCCAAACAGAATCCAGCACACAAGAATGTCGAACTCGTGGCGCGCGTCAAACAGCTCTGGGAGCGGAACACCAGCCAACGAGACATGCTGCGCATGCTCAACGAGGAAGGGTTCGAGATCAAGGAGCGGGAGCTGATGCGCGTGCGCGCCAAGAACCGCTGGCTGCTTCGCGTCCCCAACGGCATGAAATCGCAGTCGAGGATGATGCAGACGCCCGTGCCGCAATTACCGGAGGATGAAGGTCTCCTGGCGCTGCAGCAGGAGGTGTATAAGTCTGGGTTGGCGTATGAAGAGCATGAGGAGCCTCTTGTCCCCGCTGTCCCCGCTGTCCCCGCTGCCACCACCACCACTGTCGCCACCACCGACGACGCGTCGACTTCACCGACCGCCTCTCCAGCCTTGTCGGCTGAGGCTTTGGCCAAGCGCAAAGAGCGAATGGACAAGTTGAAGGCAGAAAGTGCGGAGCGGTGGGCGAATCGGAAACGACGGCGGCGCACGCGCGGATGGGCAGGCATGCCAGCGGATCCTCCAGGGCCGCCCCGATTTCCCTCGGAGACGACGATTGACGAGAGTAAGAAGTACCTGAACCTGGATAATGTGATGTATCGGCAGATTCGGGACCAGTTTCAACAGATCTGTGAGGAGGCAGGCTTCATCAAGAAGACGGTGGCTGGGCCCGAGCGATGGCAGGAGGCAAAGAACAAGTTGATCCAGGAGTCATATCACCTCCAGCAGGTGTTTCACGATCAGAATCAGCTGGACGTGAAGTCGTTGGCGCTGGATGTTGTCTGTACCGATGTGACGAAGCGGATGCGCACGCTGGAGCGCCGGATGACCATTGCCGAGGCGAAAAATGCTCTGGGCATCAACCCGGAGGAGAGTCGTCAGATTCGGAATGCATTCTACAATACTCTCAAGGCGGATCATTTCACCAGTAAGCTGGAAGCGGGCGACGAACATTGGAAGGAACTGAAGGAACAATGGATCCAGAACTCGGAGCTTCTACGGCGCATCCTCGCCCCCGGCGCTGCGGATCCCGAGCATGCGACCAAGCTCAAGGCCCTCGAGGTCCTTTGTCGCGACGTCATGAAACGACTTCGCGATGACCAAACCAAGCGACATCCCGCCCGGAAGTCGTCGGTCACGCACTCTCATGTGCCCAGCCCGGATCTGGAGAGCCCCCCAGTCAGCGTCAGTGCTACCTTCGGCAGTGGCATCGCGAATGGCATCAGCACCCTGGCTTCGCAGGCCCTGGCCAGTGCATCAGTGTCGAACACCGATTTGGGCGACATACAGATTGACCCTTCTCTGTTGCAAGCTGCGAACGACCCGTCCTTTGCCACCGCTGCTCATGCTGACTCGGGCAATGCCTTTGGCTATGTGGATCCGATGCTGGGGTCGCCCCTCTTGCACGTGCCCGTCTATCTCCGCATCCACCCCCAAAGTCCATTGCATGGAGACGCTAAGACCTGGGTGGATAAGTTGACCGCCAGATCGGTGACGGAACTCCAGCATTTGGTTGCAGCGAGATATCCTGACGCGGTCATCACAAAAATCGAGGGTACTGACCGCGACGAGAAAGGCAACGAGATCTCGTTTGTCATCGACGAGGAGCACGAGCTGGATGCTTATCTAACTCATGTCCATGGAAGGAAAGCGACGTTTATCTTTTCCTTGGACCAAATTTGACATTTCGCACCAAACTGCTTGTAACCTCTCATGCCACCAGGCTGGCTCTCTGCAGTGCTGTTACTGATACCCATAGTTTGCACATCTTGTAAGCGACCTGTTAGAAATAAATGCGCAAGTCATGCTTACCGTACCCATTTAACCATTCGAGTGTAATTCCGCGAACTGAAGTTGTTATATGGACGAGGTAGTAAGAGCGCTACATAGTTGGCAGTGGAGCCAATGGCGAGCCCTTGCGGGGGTGTACGAAACCACCCAACTTCAATCACCTTCTTCCATACTCTCTGTCATCTGTGAGAACAGGTTTCACGACTAAGATTATCTTTTGCAGCGGTGTTTAGTGTTGTCTTATACTGACTTGGCTACCTCTTTCTTTGTTAACCTTGTTGATCGGGTTCTGGTCGTATTCGTATCTATTTTCCTGCCTTCAGCTTTCGGAAATGACGCAGTGGTGGCTGGCCCCCAATGCTCAGCAGACAAGGCAGCAGTGGCAGCCATCGCTGTGATGTGCGTGTTGATCTTCGCTACTCCGTCATCAAGCCAAAACTCTGTGAGTGTGGCCTCCAGGAAGAAAGAGAAATACATAGTATCTATTTTTCTTCGTGTTCACATACGATCGCTCAATGCACATAAGATATTGACCTGTGCTGACATGCTGAGTCAAGGATAGAAAGCCAGCCTGCCAGCCAGCCTGGAGGATCGAGATCTACCGCCCAGCAACTAAAATGTCATGTCTCACCCCTTACTTTTTTTCAGCGGCACATGGCCTCATGCTTGTGTGTTGTGACACGGACCGATCGGGGGTTGGCAATATTGGCAACGCTGGGCAAAAAAGCTTGGGACCCGACCGCATACCGATGTCCACCAGGGGCAGGAAAGTGTAAAAAGGCAATGAAGACTGGTTACAACTACCAAAGCCATGTCCCAGACAAGAAAGCACCCAGACGGAAAAAGCCTGGATTGAGGTCGACCCTGGATCCAAGACAGAACAATCTTGTCGCACCATTCATCATCCATGGGCACACTGTCCCCAATTTGTTCCAAGAATAACCGGACGGTTCTCAATGATCATTGCACGAGCGAAGCTGACGTGGTCCGCCCGATTGTCCCTCTTCCTCCCCCCATGGCTAGCCACTGGTCTGCTAGTAATCTCCTTTTTTCCTTTCCGACTTGAGAAAATGAGTAACAATAAATAATCAAACAACAAAATCTGGAACCTGAGACGGGTTGGCGGCTAGCAGAGCAGTCCAGTGCTGGGTCTCGCTCCCCCCTCTCTTTCCCCCCCGGCCCCATTTTCTGCTTCTGCTGCAGTCCCTACCTAGGTATGCTTTGCTTGCTACTGGCAACTTACTGCTGCCGCTGCGGCCAAACGCCATCATCCTTCTTTCACTCTTTCCCTGTCCCGTTCTCAGTCTCAATTCTAACTTATCCTTCTCTCTCCGACCCTTTTCCTTCTTTCCCTTCCCCTCTCGATCGTTTCGCCTATTTGGCTCCCATCCCCGCTGGTCAGCCGTAACCTTCCTTCGTTTTTTTTTTTCCTTCTCCCTTCTCCGAACCCTCCTGCCGCTCGTTTCCTTCTCCATTGCCTTCCGAAGTCGCCGCCTTCCACCATGCGCTTCCTCCATGGTGCTCTCCATGGAGGGCTGCTTCTAAATGCCGCTCTCTTCGGCCATGTTACTCATGCCATTGATATTGATATCAGCAGTGAATGTATGCCTTCCGCTCTTTGATTCTATCGCGTCCTCCAGCCTGCCGTCTACCTTTCCATACCATTCGGGGATATCTTGTGGCATTCTCGGATAAGCTGTCACACAGAACACTGACCATCGTCTGTCGCAATAGCATCTATAAAGGCTGCGGCAAGCAAAACAGCATACGGGTCAATGACCTGGTACCACGGCAATGAGACCGGCCAAATTCCTGGAGCATTCCCCACCAAGTGGTGGGAAGGCAGTGCGCTGTTCATGAGTTTGCTTCTCTACTATTATTATACCGGAGACAGCACCTACAACGATGAAGTTCGCCAAGGTATGCAATGGCAAGCAGGTGATTGCGACTACATGCCGAGCAACTACAGTAGTTATCTGGTATGTAATCCGGCTCGCGTGGGATCAGACTTTCGGACGGAATCTCACATAAGGCATCTGGGTAGGGTAACGACGATCAAATGTTCTGGGGCCTTGCGGCGATGACCGCGGCGGAGATCGACTTCGCCGATTCGACCGACGGATATTCCTGGCTCGCTCTTGCTCAGGGCGTGTACAACACCCAAGTCGCACGCTGGGACTCGTCGAACTGTGGAGGCGGGCTGCGCTGGCAGATCTGGCCGTACGAGGCTGGTTACGATATGAAGAACTCAATCTCGAACGGAGGCTTGTTTCAGCTGGCTGCCCGTCTCGCCCGTTACACGAACAACGATACGTACGCCGACTGGGCCGAGAAGATCTTCGATTGGTCGGCATCTGTTCCTCTGTTAAATAACGAAACGTGGAACGTTGCAGACTCTACCGACATCGATAACGGATGCACAACGCAGGGCAACAACCAATGGTCTTACAACTATGGAACATATCTGATGGGTGCCGCATACATGTACAACTACGTAAGGACGAAACCCGACTGACTTTTGGTTGTGTGGACGCTGACGTGAGACAAAATCGCAGACGGGCAAGGCCAAATGGAAGACCGCCGTGGATGGTCTTTTGAACGTCACTCTGACCACATTCTTCCCGTCCAAGTACGGCGGCAACATCATGTCTGAGGAACTCTGTGAACCCCTGGAGGTTTGCAACGACAACGAAATCCTCTTCAAGGGCCTGCTTAGCGGATGGCTCGGGTTTGTGGCGTTGGTGGTTCCCTCGACATATGACCAGATCTTGCCGAAGCTGCAGGGCTCCGCCGAGGCCGCTGCCGCGTCTTGCAGCGGAATGAGCAACAACACGTGTGGTGTACGGTGGTACCCGAAGTCGTGGGATGGATGGAACGGCATGGAGGAAGAAATCGCCGTCACCAATGTTCTTTCATCCGTTCTCATTACGACGAAGAAGTCCGGTCCAGTGACCTCCACTACTGGCGGTAACAGTACCAGTGATCCAAATGCCGGTAAAGGAGATACCACTGGTGATAAGACTGCGACACGGAAGATCACAGCCGGTGACAAGGCCGGTGCATCTATCTTGACGATTGTTTTTGTTGGTGCGTGGGGTGGCATGATCGCTTGGATGCTCCTCGGAGGCTAGGCTACCGCAATGACGGCTTGATGTCGCATCTATATACCACACAGTGGTCATTATATATCATTTCACATATTGCGGTGTCCTTTCCTAGGGGACCTTTTCCCTTTTATCTCTTTATATTATATTTTTTTTTGGTTCATATTCCCAGTGGTTTCAAGTGGTCAGGTACATATTGTGTTGTTGAGAGGCGCAGTGTGTCTATAGGTCTTGTATGATTTGTGTCTGGATGCCTTTACTTGTCAAGGATATGACTGTATATATAGAAGATAATCAAGATTCAGCAGGTATTTTTGAGACAATCTGCGGGTGTCCGTCCTTCTGCCCATCGGTTAGTTCGCCACCGCGGAAAAGCAGTCCCCTGAAGAGAGGGTGAGAAGTGAGGGGGATGTCAAGTCAATACTAGGTAACTAAACTAACTACAAGGGCCGGCTGACATAATGACACTCCGCAGGAACGCTGCGGAGAGTGGGGCTGACATAATCGACGGTGAGTGGTCAGAAGACTGGGGCGAGTGACTCTCGCTGTGGAATGGAACCTGAACCTTAAAGGCTGGAAGGCTAAGACTGTCTGCCTGTCCGGCTGCCAGCGGGCGCCAGGCCTCTTTTGCCTCTCTCTCTCTCTCTCTCTCTCTCTCTCTCTCTCTCTCTCTCTCTCTTTCATGCACACCTCTCCCTCTCCCTCTTGTCTTCCTACTTCTCTCTGGACAATTCTTCTATTACCTATTGTGTTTCTATTCTGGTTCTTTCCCCCCCAACACGGCGTCATATTTCTGCATTTCTGCATACCCGCATTAGTCTCCCTTCTCTTGACTGAGAAAGGGTCTCATTGCGGCTGGGATCCGATCTAGATTGCACCGAGCCTTAGGCCCTTAGCTTCTTCCCTCCGCCGTTCGCCCCCCCACTTAGATACGTCGCTTTCCCTCAGAACCCTGCTTTCTATCTATCACTCTATCGCCCCTCCGCTGCACACACTATCGTCTTATCACAAAGACAATGCTCGGCGAAGGTCCTGAGGACACTTCTCGGCCGTATCTTCCGCCGTCGCTCGAAGATGAAGAGGCTCGTTCGGTCGATCCCGACGCTTCCGATCCGCCTCAGGATGAGGAAGCGGCCCTCCGATATCTGCCCGTCTGGCTACGGGAATCATCCAAATCTTTTCGCTGGGGTTGGGTACCATTGCCGCTGCGGAAGGTCGGTCGAGCCACCGCTGAATGGGTCCGGGGTCCCAGTCCTCCGCGATCACTGCTCCTGAGGCCCTTGTTCCCACAGATCCAGGAACTTCCGGTCCGTTACTTGGAGCGCTTCTTCCCCAAGCGCAAACAGAAGATCGCGCTGTTGCTGTTGCTGTATGTCGCCTGGTTCTTGCCGTGGAGTTTGGTGCTATGGCACTCCCGGCAGGCCGGGTATATTGAAGGATATGGGCGACCGCAGACACTGTCCTGTCGGACAAGCTTCTGGTAAGCTGAGATGCGCTAAAGCGGTGCTGTAGATCGAGCTAACCTAGATCCAGGGCGCACGGGAATGAATGTGGTCTGAACGGAAACGATTGTCGCCCGTTCTCCGAGTCAACGATTGCCTTCCGCTGTCCTGCCAACTGTCACGACGCCAAGTTGTTGGAGCCTCATATGGTTGGCAACGAGACGTATAGTTATCGGGGCCTAGTCGTGGGAGGACCGGAGCCCGGCTCGAATGAGCCCGGTGTCTACCGGGCTGATAGCTATGTCTGTCAGGCGGCCATCCATGCTGGTGTTATCACTAACACGGTGGGTGGCTGTGGTGTGGTGAAGTTGGAAGGTGCTGCGCACTCGTTCCCACCGTCGAAGCAGAATGGAATTCGCTCGGTCGGATTTCCATCTACCTTCCCCAAGTCTTTCAGCTTCGTGGAGCTGTCTTCGTCGCAGGCGACATGCCCTCAAGACCCTCGGTGGCCGCTGCTTGGCATCACCATTGGGGTGCTGAGCGTACTTTGGATCTTTAGCACCTCCCCGCCGGTGCTTTTCTTTAGCACTTTCTTCATGCTGTTCTGTCAGGTGGGCCTGGTCTCAGATCCGCCTTCTTTCACCCAATTTGCCGATCTGCTCTCGAGCCTGCTGTCACGACTGCTGCCGGCCTCTTTCGTGGCTTACGTCCTATATAAGTACTGCGCTCGGCCGCTGTTGGATCCGCTGTCGAAGCCTGTCTATCAGATCACCAAGACGCTGCTCTACTTGCCACCTGCGTTCATTGGCGGTCTGAACAACTATACCTTTGCGAGGCTGATTCCCTTGGAACGACTAACACCCCACGATATCCAGAAACAGCCCGGAGCCAAAGTAGCACTGGCGCTTGTCATTCCCACGGTCATCTGTATCATCCTCACTCAAGCCTGGCAGATTCGCATGGGTGGTTTGATGCCTCGCTATCTCAAGATCTATTGCACGATGGGTCTTATCCTTCTGATCTTGCTTCCTTTGCCGGGTCTCCGCCTGCGCATCCACCACTACATTCTCGCCATCCTCCTTATGCCTGGAACAGCCCTTCCTACTCGACCATCTCTGATTTATCAGGGCTTACTCCTGGGTCTTTTCATCAACGGCGTTGCCCGGTGGGGGTTTGCGTCGATCATTGAAACACCCGCGGCTTTGGGCGAGCAAGCCCCGGGTCCCGGTGGAGCGCACGGGTGGTGGGGCGGCACCTACCCCAACGTCACCGATTCATCCGTGGCCATTTCGCTGCCGGGCTTGGACTCCCACGAAACCCATCACGGCAACGGCAACATCACCTTTACTCTCTGGGAACGACAACGTATGAACAAATTGGACGTGGATGGGATTTCAGTTCTGGTAAACGACGTCGAGCGCTGGCGCGGATACCTTGACGAAGATAAGCGCGGAGAATTCATCTGGCATAGACATGGACATAACGGACTCGAATTATTCCACCGGCCATCGATTGACAGTGATGTGATGGATATGGAGATTCTCCGTGAGGACGAAGACTCGCAACCAGAGGATCTCTTCTTCCGCTTTGCTTTCCTCAAGGGAGCGGAAGCTGGCAAGTACGGAGGGGCTGGAGTCTGGCTAAAAGATGGACGATGGATGTCACCGCCAGCTCCAAAGTCTTAGATTTGGTGTAACCCTGCATGGTCGATTTTTAGAGATGGTGTTGATGGAGTACAGATCTGTGTTTATGATTATCAATCGCTCCCGCTCTCCCAGGCTCGGTGTTTGCGGTGTTTGTGCATGCTGTGATAGTAGAACGTATATAGAAGTACCAGAGTATATGAGGAGTAAATGAGCCTGAATATTTCATGAATTATCATATGGCTGGTAATGAGTACTTGAGCATAGTAGGCCACCTTTTATTCTTTGTATACTGGGGGTAATTCCTCGGCGTAAACAAGAAAATCCCAGACGATTTCCCCAAGCCATCATGTGACCCGAGCGGAGGTGGTTTGTGGTGTTTGCAATGTTTGACGTGAACGGTGGAGCGCGGAGAACTACTCAGAATCACTCCAGTAAAGTAGACCAACTTAAACTAAGTTACCGGCAGTTGTTGGCCCGGTCCTCCTTTCACTCCACGGGCGGTCTCTCTCTTTCGCCCCCCTGGACAACATTTACGCTCCATTGACTGCATCTCCAATCCAGAGAATATCACACTACAATCGCATACTCGATTTCAATTCCAACGATACGCGGGCAGGCCGCCCCGCCTGCCACTGCCACACCACAGCCTGCCACTCTTGCTCACCTCACCCTTTAAGCCCCCCCAATTCCACCCCCCCCCCCCCCCCCCCCGGGAAGAGCCACAATGATGTCCTCATCATTCGCTCCGAGTCTCACCCGCCGCGACACCAAATCCAGCATCCATGACAGCAGCAGCGGAATTGGGCTCGGCCACAATGGCAGCACAGCGGGGACGCTCCCGCCGCCCCTGACGAGCACGAACGGGTCGTACGGCCCGCAGAGCGCGGCGGCGGTCTACCAGCACATCCACGACATGGCGGCGAAGCGCATCTCGACGCTGGGGTACCTGCGCAAGGCGCACGAGGGGCGGATCTACTGGTTCAACACGGTGCACTTCTCGCGGGCGGACATCAGCCGGCTGGCCTACTTCGAGTCCCGCAAGCTGTCGCGGCGGGCGATCAACTTCCTGCTGCTGGGGCTCTCGCTGCCCCCGATCCTGGACGTCAGCACGACGCCCGTCGAGTTCCTGCGCGCCCTCAACGCCCTCCTCCTCGAGTTCGAGGCCTTCCAGCAGGTGCACCCGCCCGACGGCCCGCCCTCCTCCACCGCCTCCGCCCTCGCCCGCGCCCGCATCCCCCAGATGTTCAAGCGCGCCGCCCACGTCTCCGGCGCCTACTCCTCCAAGGCCCGCCGCGCCAGCTCCGCCACCGAGATCGGCCTCCCCATGCAGTCCTCCGACCCCTCCGACCTGAAAGCCATGGCCGGCGGCGCCCCCTCGTCCGGCGCTTCCGCTTCGGCCCACCACCACGCCGCTGCTGCAGCAGCCGCCTCCTCCGCCTCCTCCGCCTCCATGGGCTTCCCCCACACCGAGGCCTCCGAACTCCTCCCCGGCGAGGAATACACCTACCTCCTGACCCCCCTGCTCCCGTTCGAGCCGGATTACTTCGAGACCTTCGTCACGCTGTGCGACGTCCTGATCGATTGCTATACCCGCTTGGTCTCGTTGGTCTACACGCCCAGTATCTGCACGGTGGCCATGGGCGAGATGTTCTCCAAGGCCGATGCGAAGATCCGCAAGATCATGGTCGCGGGGATTGTGCGCGAGTTCGAGGATTCCAGTCGCACGCAGGCCAAGACGGAGATCGCGGGCGTGAGTCGCGTCGTCTTGGGCGGGTTGATGGGGTAGCTGACACATTCGTGTGTTTTTTTTCCTGCTGCATTCCTCCCTCTTCCCCCATCGTCTCTATCTCTTCTTCTTTCGAAGTTTTTCTGCTTTGCTTGTTCATATGATAAATTGTGGAGCTGCGGTTCCCCGCCCCCCTCGTCGGGTTATGGGAGTATATAGGAGTCCTTTCTTTCTTTTCACCTTTTCTGTCCATTCTTGTTCATGGGTATGTGTGCATATTACTTTCCCTTACCTTTTTTCCCCCTCTTTTCTCAGACTATCGGGACGTTTTATAAAAGGGATATGAATGGGTTCTCCTGTCTGATAATGATGAACTGTGATATGTCATCTTAATGTCTGTTTGTCCATAGAATGATACCTGATTGACAATTCCAGGTGGTGTGCAGTGGATGTGGATATCGATGGTTGTGTTTGTTCGAGAGTGTCATCTCGTATAATTACATTAAGTGGAAGGCGCACCTCGCTCCAGGCTCGAGTGAACCTGCCTTTGGCTATCACCATACCCGGGTCTAAAACGCAGTCCTCCCCGTCTTCACTTCTGCGACAATCCCCTCCTCTGCCATCCTTTCCACCAGATCAAATAACATGAAATCACAGCCCCGTCGCGCGATCAAATTGAAAACTACGGGCCACTGCTCCGTCACCATCGTCACAGGCGAGGAGTACGGGACCTGTCCCAACGGGATCGTGAAGTCCGCACAGCTGGATGACAATCATACTGTTAGCACACCCTTCGTGGTCGGAGGACGAGCCCTAAGAGAAAGAAAAACTCACCCGAACAACGCACAAATGGTCACGCATGGAATCACCGCCCCATCCGGGTACGAGGACAGGAACGTTGCGTTGGGTCCCTCGTTCAGCCTCGACTCGCGGAAGCTGGGCAGCCCTCCGGTCCCGGCATCGCAAACGAGCAACGCCTCGGAGCAGGCGTCCGCATCAAAGCGGAGAATTTCGCGCTCAAACCACTCGATACTCTCGGCTCGGCTCTGCACGGCGGCCTCATAGTTCTCCGCATTCGTGACGTTGAAGTCGAGGTTCGTCCAGAGGTAGCGGATACCGGGGTCCACGGGGGGGAAGCGTCCGTCGTGCTGGTCGGCCCAGGCTGAGATCAAGGGCTGGGCCACGTCGTGGTACTGCGGCCACGTGGTGAGGACAATGGTGTTGTTGGCGAGGCGGTCCCAGTTGTCGGTCGTGTCGGGGAAGATGGCGGCGTCTGTGATGGTGGCGCTGAGATTGAAGTGGGTGACTGTCATGTTGAAGAGGGTGGTTAGTCGGGAGAGGGTAGAGGTGAGCAGGTCTTGTGCCGCGGGGTTGGGCATGGGGAAGTATTCATCTGGGTAGAGGATGCGTGATGGGAATGCATGAGTTTTCGGCAGGGAAAGTGGAGGAAGGCCGGTAATGGAGGTATTTTGATGCAGCTCTGGCTCGCTGCCATACCATGATTTTGCGAACTGAGACCATGCGAGTGGATCACGCCCAAAGACACCAACAGTGTCACCGGCCCAGCTGAGTGGCACGGCTCCCTCTAGGGACATCATACCCTGGCTGGGCCGATTGCCGTAGGTACCCGAGACGGCTGCTGGTCGGCGCATCGATGAGCCGGTGTCAGTGCCGATGGCATGGTCTAGCCAGGCGTATGCTGTAATGGAGCAACCGCCTCCAGAGGACGAGCCGGCGCAGGTGAGGTAACCGTCGCCTCGGGGGTTGAAGGGATGTTGTGCATCAACCCAGTCCCATGGGCTTGCGCTGGCAGCAAACTGGGCCATTTTGTACTTGCCCACGAGGACTGCACCCAGATCGATCAGTCGTTGGATAGCTGGCGCTGTCGAGTCGGCGATTGGATGTGTGTGAATCCATGCCTGACTGCCGGCTGAGGTCTGGAGGCCTTTAACGTCAAAGAGGTCTTTAATGGCCACCCGTTTCCCAGCCAGTGGACGAGGATCGTTCCAGAAATGGATGCGACTGGGAACAGGTATCATCGGAGCCCAGATCTGAAAGTGCATGGACTGCAGCGGTGCGTAAGTGTCCAGGCCATCATTGATAGGGTAGCTTCCTGTGATGAAGTCGCGATACTGGTCGATGTATAGCCTGTAGGTGTCTAGAAAGTGAACTGTCGTTCCAAGCAATAGAGCCGTATACGGTCCGGGCTGTAGAGCTTTCTGACTGCTCATACGTACGGAGACAGCATGACTGGGGGCTTTTCGGAAGACTGTAGCGTCGAGATAGAGCTGGTCGACTCCAATCTGATCGAAGTATTTCAGCGCCGTCTTGTCGATGGTGACGGATCGAATGGAAGAGGTAGAAGTGATATAGATCGAGGTCAGGAACTGCTCGAAGAAGACATCATCTCCAGCCAGATAGGCGTCAATTGTCTCCTCCAAGAAACCCCCCGTGACGACACTCTGGTTAGTGATGATCACAGTGATTGGCGTGTATGCCTTGGCCTCGGCTGCTTCACTTCCTTTGGAACTTCCAATCTGCCCTATCGCTTGTGGATGCAGCGAGTTTGCAAAGTAGGTGACATCGCCCAGGTCATATGTGATTCCTCCTCCTGATGTATGTTCGAGATTCTGCAGCTGAATGGAAGCTGTACTCACTGCCCATCCGAGGATCAGGAGATAGAGAATATAGATCGGCGCCATGCTGCGGACAAGTGGTGTGAGGTTCTTTGTGGGATTTGACAAGTAGATCGATGGAGTTGAGCTGGGTGGTGAAGTCTGCAGGAAGGTATAGTATTTAAATGGGAAAGACCCTCTCACCACTGCACCAGGCTCAGGCTGCCGTCTACGCCTCCAATCCCGATACTTCCAGCTTCATCTTCACATCACTAGCACTGGTCTAGGCCGCTCATCGTCTACCTTGTCTCAGACATCCACACCGTCTTAGCAACTTGCACTGCCAATCAACACCCTGCAGAGGGTTTTTCTCAGGGAGATGACCACCGCGCCCAGCTCTCGGGCTATTTAACCCAGCTTCCCCCTGTCTCCAACGCACATAAGTCTCTCATTTCTCTCAGTTGGGAGAGGGATGATGATTAGTATCCCACGAATTAAGCGGAATGGCATTGTCACATGATTATCTTTATCGTATCATTATTTACAGATCAACAAACTCACTTCTAAGTGCTTCTCCCTTCTTCAGACGATCAAGATAGGCGCTCACTTTTGCCGACAACACCCCGGTTTCATAGCCGAAGAACTTGTACGCAGCCTTGCCCGGCAAACTGTGGCCGAACCGACGAACAGAGATTCCCGCATCGGCGTACCGCTCCCATCCATTGGGAGCGTATGGTTCTATCACGACAGCAGGGATATCTTGATGCCTACGCAGAACCTCCCTCTTATATTCAATAGACTGTTGCTCGAACAGTCGCTGACACGGAAAACTGATGACCCGCGCCACAGTCCCCTGAGTCTCCTTCAAGTGCTTAGCAACCTCCAGTGCAAAGGATAGCTCGGCTCCCACTCCGATCAGCGTCACGGCCGCATCTTCGGCTTCTTCAAGGACGTATGCACCGCGTGCAACACCATCACGACGGGTCTGCTTCAGTTGCGGGATGGCATGGCGCGAAGTGGAAATGATTGTGGAGGTCTTCTTGGCCTCAATTGCTGCAATCCATGCGCCAGCTGTCTCTTCGCTGTCACCGGGGCGAATGTACAGAAGATTGGGCATAGCGCGGTACAAAGCTGCGAGTTCTATGGGCTGATGTGTCGGGCCGTCTTCACCCATTCCGATCGAGTCATGAGTCGCCGCATGGATGACCTGAAGATGCTGAAGGGCACCCATTCGAACGGCAGGTGCAGCATAGAGGTAGAACATGAAGAATGATGAGGTGATGGGGACAAAAGTGTTGGGAGCAAAGGCGGCCATGCCATTGGAAATGGCACACATCGCATGCTCACGAACACCATAGTGGATATACCGACCGGAGTAGTTTCCATTGATGCCACATGTGGTTTTCAAATCGGGCTAAGAATGGTCAGTGTGGGTCGATATGCTTGAACGGATTCTACTCACGTGTTGGAAATCTACTTTCCCTGGCCAGATCATGTTCACCGATGGGGAGAGATCAGCAGTTCCGACCATGAAGTTCTCAATTTCTTTAGCAACTGGATTGAAGACCAAACCAGAAGACGCTCTCGAGGCTGTGGGCTTCTCTGGAAATTCAGAAGGAATAAGGTCCTTCCAATTGGAAGGAAGGTCTCCGCGCATACGGCGGTGGAACTCTGCCCCCAGCTCGGGGTACTTTGCGCTATATTGCTTGACCAGAGAGTTCCAGTCTCGAACGAATGCTTCTCCCCGAGAAGGAAGTTCATGGAAGAAAGTACGGACTTGGTCACCAATGACAAATGTCTCGTCAGGGTCGAATCCATAGGCCCTCTTCATATCGGCAACGTCAGGAGATCCAAAGGCCGCACCATGGGCGGCCGCCATGCCTGCGACCTTGCTGCCCAGACCAATCACTGTTCGCACGTTGATGAACGTTGGCTTCTCTTGAGATGCACGAGCACGTTCCAGTGCTTGAACGAGGCCCTCGATGTCATAGCAGCCGTCCTCGATATCGATCACATTCCAACCACAAGCACGCATTTTAGAATTCACATCCTCCGTGTTGGTCAAGTCGACGGATCCATCGCAGGTGATCTGGTTGTTGTCGTAGACGACAGTCAGGTTGTTGAGTTTGAGGTGTCCAGCGAAGGAAATGGCCTCGAGTCCGACACCCTCCTGGAGGCACGCATCGCCAATCATGCACCAAGTATGATTCGAGACGACATCGTAGCCAGGTCGGTTGAATTTGGCAGCAAGGTTCTTGGTAGCCATGGCGAGACCAACAGCATTGGCGATACCCTGGCCCAGAGGCCCTGTTGTAACCTCGATACCTTCGTGCTCAATTTCGGGGTGGCCTGGGCACAGTGCATCAACGCGGTCGGAATGGTACGACTTCAGCTGGTCAAAAGTCATATCCTTGTATCCAGTCAAGTGCAAGAATGTGTACTGAAACAGGCAGGTGTGGCCGTTGGAGAGAACGAAACGATCGCGGTTGAAGTAATCGGGAGTATGGGGGGCATATCGCATGACATATCGCCAAAGCGCAACTCCAATGGCAGCCATGCCAATCGCACCTCTACTCTAGTCAGCTGCTTTGCTCAACCTTCTCTCACACGGTCAAATATCTTACCCAGGATGGCCTCCACCAAACTGCTGACACAAATCAGCAATGAGAAGGCGAAAGGTCTTCAAGACTTGGTCATGGTCCTTGGATAGCTGGCGCACCAGCGGCAAAGCCGATGCGCCATTGACGAGTGAGTGGTCGAGACCGACAGCCATAGTGACAAGTTTGTTCTTGTTGAAAATCCATTGCAAAGGGAGGCAGGGGGCTCTTTATACACTCGAATAACTAATAACGGTCTGGGGGAGCGTGGGGAAAGAAATCATGAAATGCGGTTTTGCTTTCTCGACTGGGAGATGACCAGACTTGTTGTACAGTACAGATCATGAGTGAAGGAAGGATGGATGGATCCATGCACTAGGTATGATAACTGACTTATCCTTTACGGCAGTTATATGCACATTACCCGATCGGGTAGGTGGTAGCGCCGATGACTCAGCGGGGAAAGTCGAGCCTCCCCCCGCTTAAAGACGCGGGCACTGCGGGTACTGCGGGCACTGCGGGGTTGATCTTCCCTGATCCAAACCGCCACAACATCCACGGTTATCTGTGGCTCGGATTGCCTTGCTGTACTCTGTACTTTCTGATCTTCTGCTTTGAAGGAGGCCACCGCCTCTTTCTTCTCCAACGATGAGTCTAATAAAACCCCCCCGGGCCTTTTCAGAGGGCGCATTGAAGTGAGCTCGACAACCTCATCATTCTTATCACCATGTCTCCGTCTTTCCAGATTCCCCAGCCCACGCCCTCGGTTGCTCCAGGCACTAAATCGGCGACGGCGGGTCCAGCGCTGCTCTCTCCACCATTCCCGAATCCGTCTCTTCAGGTTACTGCGGATCACAAGTTGAAATACGTCCCAGCGCCTGTTTATGCCCCACAACGAGGCGAAGTTCTCCTGCATATAAAAGCCACCGGCATCTGTGGGTACGCATATGGAGCTGTTGATGGAAATTTTTGTGCTCTCTGACGGATCATATTCAGATCAGATATACATTTCTGGAAAACAGGTCGAATCGGAGAATTGGTATTTGAAGGTGACTGTGTGATCGGCCATGAAGCGGCGGGAGTCGTCTTGAAGTGTGGAGAGGGTGTCACAGACTTCATGCCGGGTGAGTAATCTCAATGCCTATGCAAGTCGCATAACATGAATAGCGAGCCGGGGTCCTGATTCAATTGTCTGCTTAGGTGATCGAGTAGCAGTAGAACCAGGCGTTCCGTGCGAAAATTGCTTCCTCTGCGACGACGGTCGTTACAACCTTTGCGAAGATGTTCACTTTGCAGGTGTCTACCCTTATGCTGGGACTCTCCAGCGTTATAAAGTGCATCCTGCCAAATGGCTCCACAAGTACGTTTTCCTTGACTCTCTTGAGAGCTGGTATCTAAGACAAAATATAGACTTCCGGACAACATTTCGTTCGCTGAAGGTGCTCTGCTAGAGCCACTTTCCGTCGTCATGCGGGGGATCCAAGTGGCCCGTCTCCAACTAGGTCGTGGAGTAGTTGTCTGTGGCGCAGGTCCCATTGGGCTGATTGCGCTCGCTGCAGCTCGTGCTTCTGGGGCCCATCCTATTGTCATCACGGATATCGAGCCCAAGCGACTCGCATTCGCCAAAGAGTTTGTCCCCAGCTGCATTACATACCAGGTGAACGGCTCATTGGGTGCGGAAGGTAATGCCAAGGCAATCAGAGCATTGTTCGGGTCGAGGGAGTATAATGCTCCCGAGACGGTCCTTGAATGCACCGGAGTAGAGAGCAGCGTGTGTACGGCGGCGTTCACAGCCCGCAGAGGCGGCGCTGTGGTCGTCATTGGGGTGGGAAAATCGGTTATGAACAATCTTCCGTTCATGCATATTTCCTTAGCCGAGGTCAGTATCTGAGCCCAGTTCTTCCTTCTTCGTACCGTGGCTAACAAATGACGACTGGATAGATCGATCTGCGATTCATCAATCGTTATCGCGATACCTGGCCTCCTGCTATTGCTTGTCTCAGTGGAGGAATCCTTGACCTGAAAAAGCTTGTGTCGCATACATTTCCATTGGAGAGAGCGGTGGAGGCACTTGAGTTATGTGCTGATCCGCGCAACGGCAGTATCAAGGTCACCGTTCTGGATGAGGTAGAGGCAACCCTATAGACCCGATGAGATGAATATGGATTCTATTTTCACGACTTATTAAGACAATCTGCGATAATATTGAGTAGTGGAGGCATCATAAGCACGATGTGAGCTTCGGATGCACGACCCTGCGGCCGCGTATCATAATGTACAGCTGTTCAGTACGGGACCGAGAAGATAAGTCATTGGCATTTAAGTAAGTTCAATCGCTATTGTCCTTGGATCACATGAGATTAGGATCGAAGTCTACTTTATCCATAATTTCAAGGGAGTCAGGTATAGTCTAATTGACTGGTGGTGATATCTGACTGACCTGTGTGATAGGCAGTTCGTTGTTCCAAAAGAGCGCTTGAAAGTGGCATGCATTGTCTCATGACGTGTTCAACAATAAAGCCTTAGGACACAAGTGATTGTTCACAGCACGGGTAGTTAATCTGCCCTTAGAGCTGCCGCAGAGGAAGACAATGCTCTTTGTTCAAAGCTATCTGAGCCAGTTGGAGAGGTTACTTTGGCACAGGCGAAGAGACAGCCAGCACAAACAAAGAATATCACATATTAGCAGGAATGCTCCAGCTATTTGAGATGATCTTGCTGAGAGAACTACAACAAGAGGGACCCTCTTGAGGAAATACAGAGTACTTAAAGTGAGTGCACCCTGGCCTATCTCCAATTCCCAGCGTCGAATGTCAAGTTAGTTTATGCCCTCCTGAAGCTCTTCTATGTCTATCTCCTCGCCTCTTTCCCGCCCATCAAGTTCCAAAAAGCCAGCCATGTCTCCTGTCAATCTCGGGTCGATGCCTACCAAGCATTTCTCGCACATTACGAGGTACCTGGACGAGGCGACCTTTCTCTCTCTCCGTCAGGTCTCTCGGAGAATGCACTACTTGGTGGAGCCTATGACGGAGGCGATCTTCGCGCGGTATCTCGAGACCGTCGAGACGAACCTGTCGTACCACAGCCTCCTGCGCATCCACTGCGATCTGGCCTGGCCGAGGGGCAACCCGCTGGCGGCACTGGTCAAGAGACTGGTGATTCGGTATCCGTACACGGGGCCTAACTCCCCCTTCAACAGACTGGCGCTGTCCAGCGAGATCGAGGACCCCCTTGCCCTGCCGGAATTGTGGGCGCTGCGCTGTGATCTCGTCACCGCGTTCACCGAGTGCCGGGACTTCGAGTTCCACCTGGACGAGCCCGCCGACTGGCCCGTGGACTGCATCCACGCCGGCGACGTGGTGCGCGTTATGTTCACTATCTTCAACGATGCGGGGATCCCCCTCGAGCGACTCAAGATACACACCTCGTTGCGCTCCGCTCCAATCCTGGAGCAGCCCACCACGACCCCGTACCAGGTCCTCCAGCTCCCCAACTGGACCGTCCCCACGCTGTACCCCGAGGTGCTGCGCGGCCTGCGCGTGCTTTACCTGCACGACGACTACTTCCGGGAATACCGCGGTACGTCGATCGTCTGGGAGCTGCTGGAGGGCACCCCGGCGCTAGAGGAACTGCGCATCGTTGGCAGAGGCCGCAAGCATCCCACAGGGAACACCCTCGAGGCTCTATCGACGGCGCGGCTGGCCTCCGCGCGGATCCGGGTGTTTTCCGTCCGGAAGATCGAGTCCACGGCCGAGATTCTGCGGACGTGTATCCGGAAGATGGCCGTGCGGGGCCTGGAGATGCTGGAGCTGAGGGATCTAATGTTGACTACGAGGGCGACGGGGGAGTCGTGGGAAGAGGTCTTGCAGAGCGTGTGGCGGATGTGTGTCGATCTGACGCGCATCAATTTCAGAAACCTCGGCGCTCGAGACGAGAGGACGGGGGGTGTCAGGCGGCTGCTGCAGACTGGGTGTCGGTTGACAGTCTCAGTAAGGCAGATGGTCTTGGAGCAATTGGTCGAGAAGGCGAGGAGGATGAGAATGGGTGGCGCCGTCCAATGACTGCGGCTTGTCCTGGAGACATGCTCGGTAATGGAGATGTGGGCTGCGCTGCTGCAACGGAAGTAAATCATGCACAACGTCAGATCCTACTTGTGTGTACAGTGCCATAAGTGCGTCTGTGTACATACATCACCTCAAAAAAACCGCCTGTAATACTCGGCAGTAATGATTGTATCACATTCCTCATCGATACCCACCATATACATATATTTGTAGGAACCACATGGCCACGCTGACTAACGCTGGCTGTTGTGTGACCAAATCCAGACCAATTTTGACCTCACTTCGCCCTTGCTAAATTTTCTTTCCCACAAATCCCTCTCTACTTTTGGCGAGAAAAATACAAAGAAAAATGATATCATCTCAACGCTCATCATTTTTTGTACTTCTCATTCTCCTCTATGAGTGATCAGACTACATTTACATCTACAGTAGACACAGAGGGGAAAGGCTCTGTCAGCGATTGTGAAGCCTCAGAGGTAAGGTGTATGGAACGTGTTCTCAATTTTCTTGGTGGTTGGAACTGACTGAATTATCAACATGAGAAGCAGCCTGATAACCGCGTTGCACCACGTGGCCGTATTACTTAGATATGCCGACAGGCTCCAACCAAGCTCACTCACTTCATTCACTAGCCGGCCAACCGGAATAGGGCATTCACCAAACATGCTGAACACCAAAACTTGCCAGATGGACATCGACATGGTTGAGCAGGACGATACAAGTGATAAAGCTATAACAAAACAAAGGTGAATGAAAGAGGAACTCCACTGGAACACCATGGCGTGCAGGCAGGCAAGCAGACAGAGGCGACACAGAGCGGATCGCGTTTATTCAGATGCAGGTGGGTTGGCCTCACTCTGCTGAGCCGATTCTTCAGATGAAGACGGGGTGGCGCCCTTTGGCTCGGCTCCCATCGACTACCAGTACCATATGTCCGTTGGGTGGGTGCCTGTTGGCTGTGCTCTCATTGACTACTAGTACCTTATGCCCGTTGACAGCTTGCCCGTTGGGGGTTCCCTTGGCTGTGTGCGTGTTGGCTGTGTGCGTGTTGGCTGTGTGCGTGTTGGCTGGGTGCGCGTTGGCTATGTGCCCATAGGCTGGAGGTCCATTGACTGGAGGGCTGTTGACTGGAGGGCTGTTGACTGGAGGGCTGTTGACTGGAGGGCTGTTGACTGGAGGCTTGTTGACTGGAGGGCTGTTGATTAGAGGACTGTTGACTGGGGGTCCATTGACTGGAGGGCTGTTGACTAGAGGGCTATTAACTAGAGGGCTGTTGACTGGAGGACTGTTGACTGGAGGTTCATTGACTGGAGGGCTGTTGACTGGGGGTCTATTAACTGGGGGTCCATTGTGAGGAAGCATAAAAGACAAATGGATTGATATAAATGATCAGTTCTTTCATGAAGTGGAAGATAGTTGTATTGAGGAGAAAGTCCATGAGGACTGGAATGGCTATATACCATGATACGGTAGACTATACAGTATGCACTAAAGACGCAGGTGACAATCTAGGCAGGAACGGAACAATAGTTAACTACTATCAGTGAATGAATCGGTGACGGCCACATGGATTTCAGCTAGTATCTGAGGAACTACTATCTAGGTATCAAAGAGCGGCCGAAGGCGGTGAGATGCCTGACTAATGGGAGGCCAGGCCTTTGCCCACATTGACCATGGGCTCTGGGTGGACGCCTATATAATCCAGAACAGATATCAGCATCGATGGACGGATGAAAGGGTCGAGCTTGTCAGATGATCGAAGCGAAGTAAGATAGACCCAGTGAGCGAAACCAGAGGGATGGAATGTTGTTTGTTTGAAAAGCAAAGGAATGAAGCTACGCACCTTCTCCCCTGGCCTCTTCAAGCCGCAGAACCATACCATGCAGGACTATCGGTTGGTAATTCGCCTGCACGGCCGTCAAGATCTGTTGTGCTTGCTGGACGGTCTGCATGCAAGCCACCCAAGGTTAGTAATGTGACTCTGACTCCTGCTATGCATACCTAAAATAGGCCGATGGCTGACTTGAATCTCCAGAAGGGACCAGAAACTTACCTGGAAGGTGACGAATGCGATATATTGGCCACCTGGGTTGCCATTGGGGCGAATCTTGAAATGGACGATCTTCACCCAGCAATCGGCTGACCACCGTCCCTTGAACGTCGCCTTGAGGTCTGCGGACAACTTGGCTGGAGGAATCCCATTCCTCAGGCTGGATTTCGAGAGAGGTTAGTATGGCTAATCTTCGTTCCGTAAAAAAGATGGAAGTGACAGCTGCAGCAAGAGAAGGGATTGATGATGATGATGGTGGAGGTGGAGGTGGTGGTGATAATCGGGGTAGTAGCACTTACTTGCCAACCAAAAGGGCGCTTCCCCTTGGGCAAAGATACTGTGCGTTCACGTCGGTAAGCACAGTTTGTTGTTGTTGTTGTTGAGGTAGTGGCGGTGGCAGAAATGAGGGTTGCTGATAGCCGCCAAACATAGGCGGCTGAGCATATGGCAACACTGCAGGGCCAAACATATGAGGTGGTGCAAGCCACTGCTGCTGCTGCTGCAAAGCAGGATGGTATGGCGCAGCACACTGCTGACCAGCATAAATATATGGTCCTTGTCCACCATACTGCTGCTGATCAGCCGCGTGATAAGGAGGAAGCATGGCCATGGAGGATGAACAAAGCTTGTGTGAAGTGATGGCTATCAAAGGTGAGAGGAGGGATATCAGCTGGGAGGAGAAGCTAATTTTCGTGGACAACGAGATGTTCGAGTGATAGCTACGAGCAAGAAGCGTGGCACGAAGTTGGTGAAAGGAGGAAGGAGTGGGCGAGGGTGGTGTTCTTTTATGCATCAGCTATGCTTTCAGTGTGAGGTAGGCAGCCCTGAGCAAACTTCCGCTGAGTCAATGTCTAACTTTGCCAGGACAGAAAGATCTGTGAGTGTACACTCTCCTACATAGTTTGAACTCGTCACTCTGGAAGGTAACGGGGGTAGGTCGAATCACCCGACCCACGGAGCGTCTACGCCCGTGAGGTAAGAGCACGGGAATCTATGAGAAGAGTATGATATTCAGCTTTGAATGGACATACGATCAATCATCCTAACTAGGGCTATACGGTCCCTGGGAAAATGAGACTAACTCGAGAGACACCTGAAGATCTGCCTTCGATCATGAAGTCTCTCATCAGTCGAATATCTTTAGCTACGTCTCTCGTCTCAAGAGGAAAGCGACAAAGCAACAAGAAGCAGCATCGCGATGCATCTTCTCTCTCTTCTGAGCCTGCCCATGGTACGGTTGTTGCTTGAGTTCAGTTCAATGCGCCCTACAGAAGGTGATGGCATCGCAGTATCGAATCCACCAATCAGGATGAGCCCGGAATTACAGTCCCGGGGACGACAACAGAGAACATTGCTGATCGCTGAAGAGCACTCGAAATGCTGTGGCGAAAGAAGAATTACGCAGTCTGATCTCTGAGTCAAGCGAATGAGACGTGATGCGGGACTATGTTCCATCGCCTTGCATAGGGATGAGCAGAATTTCGAACTTGCACAGGAGGCCCTTGAGATATTGTACTGGGTGGGATCAAATCTTACAGTGTGCTAGGCAAGAGAGTCGACAAGGGGGCCAATTCAAAACCG
Source organism: Aspergillus brunneoviolaceus CBS 621.78 (assembly GCF_003184695.1). Taxonomy (NCBI): domain Eukaryota; kingdom Fungi; phylum Ascomycota; class Eurotiomycetes; order Eurotiales; family Aspergillaceae; genus Aspergillus; species Aspergillus brunneoviolaceus. The sequence goes on along the minus strand of NW_020290779.1, from coordinate 201,945 downwards.
GAATCGTGATGCAGATTCGGACTCCCTAGATCAGCTGCCACTGACATCTTTTCTCTCTCACTGAGGATGGGAGATGAGAGAGGGTGATGTAAATTCTCGGTCATTGACAGGCATTGGGTTTATTTCCTGACCAAAAGGTTTGACTACACGGGGCTTTTGCAAGGCTGCCTGCAAAAACGCAGGCAAAGATCTTTGTGACGATACTCGGAAACATAGCTGAACACACGCCTGTAATGATGCTCGAGGAGACAGCCAAACAGAACTATAAAGTGTTTATCGGGGAAGAAATCAAGTAGAGCACTAGTTATTACCTTAATTAATCAAGAAGAGGGTTAGTATTGATTGCAAAGATAATCCACCGGGTGCTCCGCAGGCGCCTTCCTCTTTCCTGCATCCATCAATCACCAAGTTCACTCGCAAGTAAGCCTCCACCAGCAGCACAGGCATCTCTCAGCCCCACTGGCCTGCAATCTAGTCCGGCCAGCACGATTTGATTCTGTCGAAATTGAGGGTCTCGAACCCCTGAACAAAAAATGGGGATGTGGCGCTAGAATCAGGGACGCAGTGGAGGGAGTCCCACCAGTCAGAGCAGCAAATCCACTCCCTGCCAAGCGTATCCTCCAACGCTAACTTTGTATATGACTCGTATATAACTTCGCTTATTTATTTCCTTTCAACTCCTGTTTCCACCTCCCGAGTGCCATTCTTTCTCACCTATCTATCCCTTCCTCCCTCGTTCGATTCCTCACCACAGTCCCTCATTTCCCACCACCACCACCGCCACCCACAAGAAACCATAGTAACAGCCATGAAGCTCCTCACCACCACCATCTCCTTTTTCCTAGGCCTCACCCTCGTCGCCGCCAAAACAGATATCGGAGCCCCCTGCACCTCCTCCACCACCTACGTGGGCGGCATCTTCACCCGGATCTTCTACATCCCCGACACCGGCGAACTCTGCGAGCTCATCGACTGCGGCGGCGGTCGCGCGCCTCCCAAAACCACCGTCCCAGGCTGTCCACTCTACTCAGGTACAGAGCCCGTGCCGACGCATTATCTCCCCGGCTGGGGTCCAAACGGCCGCCTGATTGAGACCACGACCACGACTACCTCTGGTGCTGCTGAAGCTACAAGCGAGACCAGTGCAATCACGGCTACTGCGGGTGCGGGTGGAAGTGTGTACGCTTCTGCTTCTGCGTCGGCGTCTACTGATACTTCTTCGTCGTCGTCGTCGTCGTCGTCGTCGGCTACTGCTACCGACGCTGCAGCGGCTCAGATAACCGGCCCTTCGGCCAGCGACTCCGCACGCGACTCGGCCTCGACCGCGCTGACTTCGCGTTCCGGTGCCACGGGTTCTGCGGCTGCTGCCGCGAATGCTACCACTACTGGGGTGGTGAGGGGGAACGATGCGGCGGCTGGATTCCGGGTGCGGAGTGCGGGGGTGGCGGGGGTGGTTGGGGCTGTTGTTCTTGTGGGGGGTGTGATGCTTTGAGGTTCGAGGGAGGTAGCTAGTATGTTTTGTTAAGTGGAATAAATGTTGTTGTACAGTTTTCTATCTCGGTGGAGGGTGTCATGGAGGGGCTATTTTCTACGGGGTGTGCTCACGTCGCCCAAGCTTAGCTCATGGGTCGATTGAGTTGGCGATCTGGAGTCAATTCGAGTTGGTGATCGTGGGTCGTGGGTTTCTTGCCACTGTGTGCCCCTTTGTCCATGGCTGTTGGCCCAGGTGATCAAGTCAATCGTAGATTTCTGTTGCGGGTAGGAGATTCACTTCATACTAGAGCTTGGAGGTTCAGTGGGTTTCCTGGATATCTTGTCGCTTGGAATGCTTGACGTCAACGCTGGTGCAACAGGGGATTATAGTGGGTTCAAGGCCCACTCGAGAAGCTACTGCGTACTTCAGAAGCTAGTCCATACTTGAGCAGATATTGCACTTCAGATGGGATCGATATGCTTCGATACTGACCAAGGATATTTGACGTGTCTCTGTGTAACCAAAATATCATACTAACTAAGGGTTGCTTATGTGAACTAGTGCACGTGCACATACATGTTCAACCTCCCGGCGCGACATCTGAACAGTACATGTAGAAATCTGCGCCGGGCCTGGGCTGATACCCCGCGTTCGAATCCAAATGTTTGCTTCTGCAGAGTGTGCTGGGCAGCAAGCAGGGAGGGGTACTTTCAACACAACTATCTAGAATCAAGTCAACCTGTGAAGATGAACACATTGTATTAGGAGCTATTGAACAAGAGGTGTTGATCTCCCTAATAATTAAACTAAACCTCACGATATGTCCTACCTACTTCAGGTCGCATTAAAATATATTATATATGTATAAAACATGGCTCGTCCTCGTCCATTAAATCCAGACGCATCCATCAGTGCTGATGCTTCACAACCTTCCCTACCATTGATTATGCCCTTTTATGCGGACTTGAGAAAGAGGCCAGAGCATTCAAGGACTCCGACAAAGGCCACAGTGCATAGTAGAACCCCAGCGCGCCCCCGACGAGCAGGACATAGTAGGCAACCGTCCAGCCCATGCCCAACTGCCCATATCCCGTCTCATCCGAGCTGCCACTCTTCCCCTTGGCCAATGGGGGCCCGATGGGTACGCCTGCCTCGACCCGCCCCCACAACCGGGGCAGTCCGCACCAGTTGCAGAAGGTATGCGCGAGAATGACTGCCGGGAGCGAACCGGTGCGCAGGTAGAGGAAAGTGGCATACCATCCGAAGATGGTGGTGTAGCCGAACTGGAAAATGGAGCGCAGTAACGCTGCGACCACCGAGGTGTCGGGATGCGTGAGGCGGAACTCGTAGAAGTGGTGCACGTGCGCAATACCAAAGTACAAGGGTGCTACGAAGACAATGTGGCCCGAAGACACCTTGGCCAGCAGATGCAGCGGGACAATCGCTGAGCGGAACATGATTTCCTCGGTGATTGGACCCTGTGATTTTTGTTTTTGTTTTTCAATGATTAGTCACGCTGTTGGGTGTTTCGAATGAGAGCTCAAACCTACCGCCACGTAGTTTCTCCAGCCGATCCAGCTGCGCAGGGAAGCGCTGATCCGGCTACCCTGGATCCAGTCCCGCCATTCCCCCTCGGCGATGCCTCTTTCGAACAAAGGCCCCGCGAAGAGGATGGCTGTCAGCAGCAGGCTGCGGAAGATGTCGCCAAAGCTGACGGGCCACCACCCCAGGAGTTTGAGGGCCTCCGTCAGAGACCCGTCGTCTTTGCCGATGATCAGCCAGGCGACGATGAGAGTGCTCGCGATGCATGAGAGAGTCACGCTGCGGATTCTCGCCCGGATCACTGACGGTGCATCGCGACTCAGAGTGGGGGACGGCCGGGTGGTGATATTCACGTAGAATGGAATCACGTAAAGAAGAGTCAGGAAGACCTGAAATCCGCATCTTAGTCAAAGTTGACCTTGCGATCTCATCGCTATCTACTTCAAAGAGCTGTCTGGATCGCTTACCGAGAAGAAAGCTGCTGCTGCCGTTGAAATAGCTGGTTCATCTGCATAAGGTGTTAGCACTCAGTCCGAGAAGCGATAATGTAAAGAGCCTACCGTAATCCTTGGAGTAAAGCGTCCGGAGACGAGTGAGCAAGTTGATGGGGGCCATAATAAACCCGATCAGTGCTCGGATCGGAATGAGGAAAGTTTGATTGAAGATGGAACCCGGATCAACCACGATGTCAACAAGTCCACATGAGAAATTGAGTCCGGACAGTCCTCAATTGCACAGACTGTTCGTCTGGGGGTAGAGTAAATAGGCGAACAATAGCCCCGAGAATGCAAGAGGGAAGATGAACAAAGGGAACGGAGGGGAACACGACGTCCGGCTGTAAATGCCGAGTTTGACAGGCACCAAGGCATCAACGCAGTAGCCCGTTCCAGATAGTCACGTGACTGACATGGGCCACACTAGTCGGTCACATGATCGATGCCGTCATTGGAAGTAATTAAGCCCACGTGATCGCGCGCGCTGTCTGCCTGCGAGGGTGGCGTCGCGGGGGACCCTCTCGCGTGAAGCATCCCTCTTTTCTTGTCAAATACCTTACGGTGATTCAATCTGGTCGGTAAGGTCGGTCTCGCGGCCGGATTCAGTTTGAATTGCTCTCGTGCCGTCCAAATGCTCAGTCGTTGCGGTTGACCCTCGCTTTAATCCGGGAATCGACCCGGCAGCATGGGTGTTCATGGACTGTGGACAGTCGTGCAGCCTTGCGCAAGGCCCATCAAGTTAGAAACGCTCAACAAGAAGCGTCTTGCAGTGGATGCATCTATCTGGATCTACCAGTTCTTGAAGGCCGTCCGCGACAAGGAGGGAAACGCTCTGCGCAACTCGCATATCGTTGGCTTCTTCCGCCGGATATGCAAGTTGCTGTACTTCGGGATCAAACCGGTGTTCGTCTTCGACGGCGGCGCTCCAATCCTCAAGCGACAGACCATCAACAATCGGAAGAAACGCCGGGAGGGCCGCCGCGAAGATGCAGTCCGAACGGCAGGGAAACTGCTGGCAGTGCAGTTGCAGAGATCGGCCGAAGAAGCGGCAGCAGCGAGCCGCCAGAAACGAGTCGCGGACCGGGAGGAGGCAGTGCCAGATAACCCTGTGTATGTTGACGATGCCTTTATGACAGAAAAGGAAAAGAACCAGACGCGCTCCTTCAGGAAGAAGGATGCCTACCATTTACCCGACTTGCAAGTCTCCCTCGCGGAGATGGGAGCGCCCAACGATCCCCGCATCATGTCTCGAGAAGAACTCGAGGAGTATGCCCGGCAATTCCACCAGGGTGAGGATATCAATCTATATGACTTCTCCAAGATAGACTTCGATAGTCCATTCTTCGTCAGCCTCCCGGCTACGGATCGGTACAATATCCTTAATGCGGCCCGACTCAGAAGTCGCCTGCGTATGGGGTACTCGAAGGAGCAACTAGACACCATGTTTCCTGACCGTATGGCCTTTTCGAAGTTTCAGATCGAGCGTGTCAAGGAACGAAACGATCTTACGCAACGCTTAATGAATATCAACGGCATGAATGGGGAGGAGGCATTTTACAAATCAGGGCAGAGAATAGCTGGTGAAAGAGGAAAGGAATATGTCCTAGTCAAGGACAATACCATCGAGGGGGGCTGGGTGTTAGGTGTGGTGGGGAATAAGGAAGGCCAGGAGGACAGGCCAATCGATGTTGACGAGTACGGCCAGCATCAGGTGGTAGCTCCGAAGGAGGAGTTTTCAGATGACAGCGATGGCGGCTTTGAAGATGTCCCAATCGAGGGCCTCAACCGACTCCCTAAGCTTCCTTTCCTGCGAGAAGGCGCTTTCGACGAATCGATCATGAACCAGATGCGTGGTGATGTGGAGGGCAGAAAGCCCTCGGATATTGTGGACGATGACTCTTTATTCGTTCGCAACGACCCACGTACGAGCTTCCCAAGTAATGATCTCACTAACGGCGACGATATGTTTGACGATCTTGAAGATAATGACGAGGAGCTCCAGCGCGCTATACAAATGTCTCTGGAAACCCCGGCCCACGGCCAAGACGACAAAGACATGCCAGAAATTCAATTGAATCGAAGCGAAGCTTCCTTACCCCAGCCAAGGGATGAGCCCGCGGATCTCACGGATGAAAGTGAAGATGACTTTGACTTTGCGGCTGCTCTAGCTCAGTCTAAGAGGACACAAAAGACCGCCCCTACTACTCGTGTGGACAATCCATTTGACGGTCCTTTGCCTTTTGAGTCAATGCAGCTCATGAAGCCGAGCAAGGTCAATGAGCCACGAAAAGAGGAGGAAACCGAGAAAGACCAAGCTAAGGATGAAGGGGAAGCGACAAAGCCCAAGAAGGAGGCTTTGCCTCTGCCCCCGTGGTTCTCAGCGGCATCCCGTGATACTCATAATGCCAAGTTCATCGCCGACGAGGTTGAATCTCGACCAGCTAGGGAAACTCGTGGTGAGAAGCACGACTCGGACACACTTTTCGTACGGGATGAGGCAGCAAATCACAAATACGCTCGGCGTGAACCCGCGGGTAGGAAAGAGGTCATCAATGTTGATTCCGAGTCTGAAGGGGAAGAAGAGAGCTTACCTACTCCGACTAATGCTCCGACGATACACACCACACTAACTACTGTGGAGGTACCCGTCTCTGAAAAGTCTAGTGAACATTCTCCACCCGAGACATACTCTAATGACATTCCAAAGGAGTCTGAACCGGTCAATGAACTTGAACCAACTTTATCCAATGGCGACATAGCCAACACTACTGAAGACTACGACATTGCACGGTCCGAATCGTCCCCCACTCCTGAGTTCGAGGATGTCGCCATACCGCATATTGGCAGGCCTGACGATGCTATGCCTGGAGCGCAAGATTATTTCGAGAACGTTGTGACAACAACTGGAGGCATAGCAGATAACACCAAGTTTGTCGCAGAAGATGCACCAGTTTTTGAGCTTGTTGACACTGGAGACAGCATCGAGCAGGAAGACTATTCTGATCCTGAAGACGAGGATTTAATGCAGCAGCTTGCAGCTGAAGGTGAAGAACATGTCCGATTTGCTGCCGCCCTCAACTCTGAGACGAACACCGCTAGTGCATTCGACTATGAGCAGGAGCTTAAGCAATTGCGGTTTCAGCAGAAGAAGGATCGCCGAGATGCCGATGAGGTGTCGCAAGTCATGATCACGGAGTGCCAGCAGCTGCTGTCGCTCTTTGGCTTGCCGTACATTACCGCGCCCATGGAAGCTGAGGCCCAGTGTGCGGAATTGGTTTCTTTAGGGCTCGTTGACGGCATAATCACTGATGATAGCGATTGCTTCCTCTTTGGCGGCACACGGATATACAAGAATATGTTCAACCAGGGCAAGTTCGTTGAATGCTACTTGTCTTCCGACCTGGAGAAGGAATACGCCCTCCATCGCACCAAGCTGATTAGACTTGCCCATCTATTGGGCAGCGATTATACGGAAGGTATTCCCGGGATTGGCCCTGTGACTGCATTGGAAATTCTTACAGAATTTGCCGACTTGGAAGAGTTCAACGAATGGTGGACACGAGTGCAGACAGGGGTCAGTATGAGTGACAGCGAGCATGCTGCCTTTTACAAACGGTTCAAGAAGCAAGCTTCAAAGATATTCTTGCCGCCATCCTTCCCTGATCACCGGGTGGACATTGCTTATCTCGAGCCTGAGGTGGACTCCGACCCTTCGCCTTTCCAATGGGGCGTGCCTGACCTGCATGGTCTACGCAACTTTTTGATGTCGACGGTTGGCTGGGGCCAAGAGCGGACCGACGAGATTCTTGTGCCTGTTATCCGTGACATGAACCGCAGAGAGCAAGAAGGCACTCAGTCAAATATCACCAATTTCTTGACAGGACCCCAGGGTGCGGGCGCATTCGCTCCTCGTGTCCGTACCGGCGGCCAGAGTCGAATGGAGAAGGCTTTTCGTCGTCTTCAACAGCAGGCTGGGACTGCAGCAGCACCCCACCCCTCGGACGGGGAGGCTGCTCCCACTGCTGATGTCTCGCCCGAGAACCAGCTCTCGTCTGCCAAAGAAGCGGGCACCAAACGGGGTGCGCGCAAAGCACGTGCTGTGGATCCGGAGCAGGTGGCTGATAAGGCTCAGACCACTAAGAAGAGGAAAACCCGCCGTGGGGCTAATTAGTGTGCAGCTCAATTCTGGGGAGGTGGTCGATCTTGTGGTCTGAAATGTATGAATTTGTATATATTAATTAGTTAGAGAAAGAAACGCGATTAATGCCTTGCTGCCTGGTGCTGCTACTTTTGGGGGCCGCGGTACTTGGGGGTTTGCAGCGTTTGCAACACTCCTTTCCCTTGTATACATCGACGCCGACATCGATCCTAGTTTTTTATCTCTTCCAAGAACAGTACATGGTCTCCCAGAAGGTGTGCTTCGATTCTACATCTGACTGAAATGCCAATGCCTACCCGTGTTCTTGCGCTCTTCTAATTATCAAGTCTGTCGCCGCATCGGTCTCGACATCACACCATCACTATCTGCGATGATGCGATCCCGGGACAGTATTGAAGTTGAATGGCCGGCCTGCAGGTAATCTACGTGACCTCAGAAATGGTGCGAATGGCGTGCAGATTGAGGTAGCCGCGGCGGTATCCATGGTCCACCGCCGGCTTTACCCCTCCTCCTTCCCCTCCTGCTCCACGAGATCATTATATCAATGGAGGGGTCGACCACAGTAAAGCCCCCCAACTGCCACTTGCACCTTGAGAACCTATAGAACTATGGCAGCAGTCAAAGGTCCACAAGCCGTTCATACGGAACTACCGATATTGAATGGCCAGAATGGCGCTCTGCCAGCGAAGGAAGCTGTCACCCAAGCTGTCGAAACCACCAAGTCCGACGATCTCCAACGCCCAGCTTTCGAGATAGAAGAGCATCCAATCGACCAAGTCCGACCGATCAAGGTCGGCGTAGTTGGCGCTGGTCTGGCTGGAGTCACAGCAGGGATTCTTTTTCCAGCAAAGGTCCCCGGAGTCGATTTGAGGATCTATGAGAAGAATGCCGATGTGGTAAGTCGCCTTTCCTACCAACGAATCCGGAAAGTTTAATAACGCCATCGGTCAACAGGGAGGTACATGGTAGGCTTTCCCAAAGGTCACTACTTCTCGATATCTGTTGCTAATAGATTAGGTTCGAGAATACATATCCCGGGGTTCGTTGCGATATTCCCGCGCACGTATATCAGTCCGGCTTTTCTCCGAACACACAATGGACGGAGGAGTTTGCACAAGGAGCGGAGATCAGATCGTATTGGCAAGGGCTCGCGAGAAAATATGATGTCTACAAGTATCTGCGTCTGCAACAGAAGATCGAGCGTGCGGTCTGGCAGCCCGAGAAGGGGAAATGGCTGGTGACGATTCAAGATCTCAAGGACCAGCAGACACCTGGGGTATGCTCCAGCAACTTTCCATCGCGAAAAAGCAGATTCTAATGCCGCTGGTAGCGCTACGAAGAAGAGCTCGACGTGCTGATCAACGCCATCGGCCACTTCAACGCGTGGAAGCTGCCCGACTACGAGGGCATCGACTCATACGAAGGCACCCTCTTCCACTCCTCAAACTGGAACCACGAGGTTGATCTACAGGGAAAGCGAGTTGCTCTGATCGGAAACGGAGCCTCAGGCCTGCAAGTCCTACCCTCCATCCAACCCATCGCACAACATGTAGACCACTATGCGCGCAATCGCACATGGGTCGCCGACTCCTTCGGCACGACAGGGGTTCGTCGCCTCGAACCCAACCTCTTCTCCGAAGAACAGCTGGAATCGTTCAAGGACCCAGACACCTATCTCCGATACCGCAAGAGCGTGGAAGAAGGCTACTTCTCCCGCTTCGGCGCAGTGTTCAAGAACACCCCCGAAAACCAGGAGCTCCGCGAGAAATGGACCAGGTTGATGCTCTCGCGCATCGGGAAGGACTCCAACCTGGCCGACAAGATCATCCCCGATTTCCCGCCCAACTGCCGGCGCCCCACGCCGGGACCAGGCTACCTCGAGGCCCTGGGCCAAGAGAACGTCAGCTACATCCAGACGCCCATCCAGCGGTTCACGCCGACGGGGATCGTCACCACCGACGGGGTCGAGCGGCCCGTGGACATCGTCATCTGCGCGACGGGTGCGAACGTGGACCACGCGCCCCCGTTCTCGATCATCGCCAACGGCGTCGACCTGAAGGAAGCGTGGACGCACGACGGCCTGTACGGCTTCCCCTACAACTACCTCGGCATGGCCACCCCGGGGTTCCCGAACCTGCTGTGGATCGGCGGGCCCCATTCCACCGGCCAGGGGGGCAGTGTGCCGAACTGCCTGGAGAACCAGATCACGTACATCGCCAAGCTGCTGCGTAAGCTCCACGCGCAGGGCATCAAGGCCCTGGCGCCGTCCAAGGCGGCGACGGACGACTTTGTCGAGTACTGCGATACCTTCTACCCGCGCACGGTGTGGACAGGCAACGACGACTCGACCCCCGGGCAGAAGAACTGTCGCTCGTGGTATAACGGCGGGAGGCCCGGGGGCCGCATCCATGGCCTGTTTCCCGGCAGCGCGTCGCATCTGAACTACCTGCGGCGGGATCCTCGGTGGGAGGATTGGGAGTACACCTATACCAATCCGAGTGGGAATCGGTTCGCGTACTTTGGGAATGGTTGGACGCAGAGGGAACTCGAGACGGGGGCCGACTTGACGCCGCATCTGAATAGGCCGGATACGATTGACTTGCGGACATATCTGGAGGGTTGGTGGGATGCTTAAAAGATTAGGGTTTAGGTTCGAGGGGAATTCATAGCTCTAGAAGTGCATAGAGATCTACAGGATATACGTGAACTCATCGAGTTCTTTGGCATAGATTTCATTTGGCTGTGGTGTGTAGATGATTTTGATTAGTTTCCTTTCTGGGAGGCGAACTCAAACAACAATTGAGGTTGACTTAGAATAGTCTTCATTAGACACAATCACAAAGATGGTAGCATTTGCTTGGAATTGGGATCGTGGCCGCTGGAGATTCAGGATTGTTTTCCAAATCTTTCTGAGCTATCCACGTTCCCGGTGATTTGGTGAGGCAGTGATAGTGGTGTATTGTGCTCCTGGCTATTGTGCGGGTGCTGATCGAGTTATTGTGAAAGAAGCTCTAGGCAGTACGTCTTTTGTCCAACTCAAATAATGTTTGGTGAATCTGTTGACCAAGAGAGCCACACAAGCCAAGCTGACGACCAATAGCAGAAGACAAGTCGTTACAGTAGAAGGACGGACGTTTGTCGAGGTCAAGGAACTGAGCCAGAAGTTCTTGTCTGGCATTTGATCTTCATAACTGGCTCAGCGCGTAATGACATTGATATTGCGCGAGCGACCATACGCAACTGCTTCATACAAGACATGTTCGCAATGCGCAACATTGAGGTATTTCAGTCGCGGCAAATCGTCGGAGGACGACGGCGCATCAGCGAATGTCCTGACTAGACGCCCGGTGACATCGGTAGCCGAGACGTCCAAAGCGTACAGGTGTGGCAGATGCCGGACCAGCGCCCTTACGCTCATGTCAGTGACGCCGCGCAGAGCACAAATCCCGAGCTCGGTCAGGTCCATGGGGTGTTCAGTGAGGATGCGCTCGAGCTGCGAATGATCGAGCTTCGAGCAACTGGCCACGACGAGCTTCCGGATTGGCGCCTCGGCTGTGACGAAGAAGTTGTGGAGTGTGTCGTGAGTGACCCAGTTGAGGTCGCGGAGGATGAGGGTGTGCAGGTGGCGGAGGTGTGGAGACTGTTCGAAGGGGAAAGGAAACTCTTGGCCAACTGGGCAGGTTCCCGCGTGGATGCTGAGGTGCTCGAGGGTAGGAGGTAATGCGAAGTTTCCGATGAAGACGCCTTTGAGTTCTAATTTTCGTAGTTTTGGGAATTGGTTGGGGTCGAATGATAGCGTGTATGGTGACCAGATTCTGGGGTACGAGTCGATTCGGAGTTCTTCGAGGTTAGGCATTATGCAGGATTGCGACGCCTGTCAGTGTTAGCCTGGTTCAATGCTAGAAACTTAATAGGCAGGAACTATGCGACTGCGCAATACATACCGTTGCAGCCGGGAGATAGAGAGCGGCTACGCGACCTGGTGGTGGCACAGCTGCTTCTTCAGTAGAGAGGGTAATGCTCCGTAGGTTTGGGAGATGTGAGGGCCAGCGGACTTTGGTCTCAGGTGAAGGCTGCGCATTATGAATCTCTAGGTGCTCGAGATTGGTGAGGCTCGTCAAGAACTTGGCGATGTTCTCTTGTGATACCGGTGTACCTTTAGCGATGACGAGACTCTTCATTTGTTTGCAGCTCTTAAACTGGTCGTATAGCCCGTCATGGCGCTGGATAGGATCGCCAATTTCCAGACTCTCCAGCTTTGGGCATCTACTGAAATATTCAAGCACTTTTTCATGAGAAGTATTCGCTATGTTGGTCACCATTGCATGGGTAAGCATGGCACGCGAACGCTGAATGTATGTTCGGATGGAGCGCGATGACACTTTGCGACGGGCTTCGCTAAGATCAAGACGCATCCACAGATCTCGCATTGACAGAAACTGCTGCCATCCCTTGGACACGCGAGTAAAAGTCCTTAAAGCATTGACTGTCAGTGATAACGATGACAAATGCACAGTTGGACTGCACTTACACAATTTCCCGAAAAGTCAGGTGTCGAAGGACCATCATGGCTACCTCAAGCGGCAAGACACTGAAAGGGTCAAGGCGTTTAACTGAAGCCGCATCACGCACTTTGCAGTACATTTGGAGAACAAGCTAAATCATTTCAGTACACATCATTCCAGAGGCAGACTACTTTCTACGGCAGAATACTGACGTACCTTGCGACGCGGGTTATCACTGCCCAGTGACTTCAGCCCGTAACCGTATGCTTTCAAGGCCTTGGCGCGATCGCCAGTCAAGAGTAAGACTTGCCCATAGCGTAAGATACCCTTCAGAAGCTCAGACTTAGCATTTTGTGGCAGCAATTTCAATGCGATACGAGGCAGAGCATACCCGTCCGTCCTTGGTGTCCTTCCGAACCATGTTTCGAGAATCGGTCAGAGCTCGATCATACTGGGCCAGCTTGATGTATGTAGCTGCTCGATTATCAAGTATGCTCATCACATCGGCCTTCTTACAAGAGAGAGCCTATGGAGTCGTATCAGTCAGTTGCCTGACCTTATCAGCCGCGGAGGGCAAGCAAGTACCTCGGTGAACGCATCCAGAGCACCTTGATAGTTACCCTGCTTGAAGAGCAACTGACCTCGCTGCTGCAGGGAGTCCCCCTCGCTGCGAATGACCGGTGCCATAATGGCCAGGCGTTCGAGACAACATAGGAGAGTGGAAGCCGAATTGGGGAAAAGTGAGAAAACGCGTGGACAACGCGCGCGATAAGGAAAGTGGATAACGAAACCCCCGATAACGTTAAAGTGGCTGAGGTAAGCGGTACTGCCGGAATGGTCGATAATACCGGCCGGAGAGGCCAAACCGGGGCGGTGGGCCGATGGGCGGTGGGCGGTGGGCGGTGTTTACATTCTTCCTGTTTTGGGGGGCTTCCGTCCGCGACAGAAAAATAACAGTCGGGTAAAAGAAGAGACGACGAATCGATTCCGCTTCATCCATAGCAGTTTTTTCCTGCATAGGCACTTGCGTGCCACTAAGCTTGCTGGCAAGCCATGGAGCCACAGAATCTGCAGGCTGCATCCACCTACATCAACAATGTACTATTGGCCAGGGGTCTGTTGAAAAGCGGCCGCCCCATCGAATTCGCCAATCCCGAGGATGAAGATGGAGGCTCAGCAACCACCATGGGCAGGATCATCAATTTGGTCAATGACTTGGTCCTGCGCAGAGATGTATGTGATTGGACTGGCTCTCCCCGAGCGGCAACTGGCTGACAGTCCTGCAGCGCGAAGCCGAACACCGCGAGAGTCTCGCAACTACGATCAGGACTCTGCGAGCGGAGGAGTCTCAAAGAACTGCGGAACTGGTACGGGACATACGCTCAGCGGTCCCCCCGGATGTGCTTGATGCTGACGACTCGAAACAGGACAAGTTCAAGGCGAAGGCATCCGAACTCACCCGATCGTTGGCTTTGGCTGAAGCGCAGGAACGGTCCTTGAAGGCCACCATTTCAGGGGCTGAGGCGACGATCCGAGGACTAAAGGAACAAGTACAACGGATGAGAGCCACGATCCAGCAAGTCAGAGCTCAATGCGCCAATGACATACGCAAGCGCGACTCGGAGATGCAGAAGCTCAAGATGCACCTGGCAGAACGACAACGAGGAAGGAGGGATGGACTGACGGTCACAACCATCAATATCAACCCAGCTACCGGCCAGCGTCCGCGACCAAGATCTATCGCGGGTGGGGAAGGTCTCAGCGATCCCGGTTATAGCCTGAAGCAAGAAACGAACGACTTCTTGACTGAACTCTGCCAGAATTTGAGCGACGAGAATGACACCCTTATCAACCTAGCCCGAAACACAGTCGAGACTCTCAAAGACTTGCAGGGCTTGTCATCTACAGAGGACGAGGAAGCTTGTCTCACGGGCATGGTGAGCCTGGGGGCTCCCAGATTGTCCCATGGCTCAGTCACTAGCCTTCCGGCCTCGTGCGACGAGCTATCCGCCCAGATGGATCGTGTACTCGATCATCTCCGAACGTTGCTCACCAATCCTTCATTCGTACCGCTTGAGGAGGTCGAAGTACGCGACGAAGAAATCAAACGTCTCCGCGAAGGCTGGGAAAAGATGGAGGGCAGATGGAGTCAGGCGCTGACAATGATGGATGGTTGGCACAAGCGCATTGCTGATGGAGGACACTCGGTGCAGGCGGAAGAGCTCCGTCGCGGAATGAGTCTCAATTTCCGCTTGGATGCAACTCAGAGACAAGCAGAAAATGATGATGATCAGGAAGCAGCCATGCAGTCGCCTGTTCTTGAGGATCGACCTGCTAAGCAAGAAGAAAAAGAGGAGAAAAAAGTACAAACCGCCTCCAGCAAGACCAATCGCGCCCTGTCTGATCGAAAGATTAAGCCACCGTCAGGCGAAATCAAAGTGAAGAAAAACAATAAAGCTTTGAAGGAGAAAAGCGACAATATCATAACAGGACGATCGCCTCGAAAGGTTTCATTTACGCCCGGGCTTCAGAACTCACCCAACACCGTCTCGCCCGGCGAAGATGAAACCGTACCGGTAAAAGCTCACCGCTCTGAGATGGTGACGCGCAGGACAGCCAAGAAGATGACCGAAGCTAAAGCTGCTTCTCTTGACGTAAGTTGGACTATCACTTGCGATTATGAAGGTCAATCTAACACAAAATCAGAGCTCCAATCCATCGCGAATGAGTGTGCCACAAAAGCTAGCCGCAGTAGAGAACGAAGCTCGAGCTGCCGAGCAAACACGCAAAGAGAACGAGAGCCGCAAACGAGGACGGAATCTCAAGGGTTCTAGCAAAGCGCAGCGTGACCGGCGCAGAAGTACACTTACCAGTGATGAACTCGGAGAGCTGATGGGAATGCCTTCGAGATGAGCTTACGGCTGACTAACAATGTCCGATGATGAAAACTGTTCGATACCCCTGTCTACTGTCTGAGTGTATATCAATCTTTGTTTACTTTTTTGGTGCGCGGCGCGCAAGCGCTGAGCCCTATACGAGGTCATGATTCTCAGGTGTCTTCTGAGCAGTATACTAATTAGTCAACTACATTATTCAACTACATTATCCAACTACATTATCCAACTAATCCTGCGATGCCATAAGTATTGTTAACCTTTTGTTTATAACAAAGTAATAACTCTGCCGCCTTTTAATCCGTCTACAAGTAATGTAATAGGCAATGCTGGGATGGCCCATCTAGAAGATGCCCGCAACTCGAATTGCGAACCCCAGGAATCAACATTGTTCATTCGACATTTAGGTCTACTAACAGACACATTTGTGTAGTTACCAGCTGGAACGGACGTTACTCCCAAAAGAGTATCCATATTGGCCGTGTCAAGAAAATCATTTCGCTATGTGATTATATATGCACTCCGCTCGGATCAATATCGCTCCAACAGCCACTGTCTCCGTGTATCTTCGTCCATCGAATCCAACTTCTTTTTCTCTGCGCGTTTGACGAGAAGGTAGTTCTCAACGAGGGTTGCTCCAAGTATGTCCTGCAGAGCAGTGTCCGCTTCTAGATGATCAAGACTTTGAGAAAGCGACTTTGGCAGTTGGGTAGTGATACCATAAGATTGACGGCCCGCTTCATCCAAGGTTGCAGCGTCGTCTGTCCTTAGTCAGCAAGAGTGAAACGCGAAGGCAGATTCTCGCATATGAAACCACAACTGGAGATACTCACATGGACAATCAGAAGCCGTCAATGGTTCATTGTTCTTCACGCCAAGGTAACCCGCTGCCAAAAATGCCGACATGGCTATATACATATTTGCGAGTCCGTCCAAGGTCTTAATCTCCCAGTGCCCCGCGGAGATTTTTCGGATCGGCGATTCGCGGTTCTGGGTACCCCAGGTAACCCACTCGCTTCCAGCCCATAGTCCAGAGCAGACCCGATCATAACTAACCTCTCCAGCAAGAGCAACGGCCATCAAGGCTGGGTAGTGCTGGAGAATACCGGCAAGAAAGCTATCCTCCTTCGTAGATGGGGTGATAGAAAGGTGCGCGTGAGAAGCTGTGCCAGCAGCATGAGGATAAGGACGGGGATGCAACGTCGCGCGCAGGCCATGTTGTTCAGCGACCTGGGTTACTACCTGTCGTGCTTTGAGGAGGGTATCAACCGCCGCCACAGGTGACCCAGGCGGAAGGACAAATTCAAATTGACCAGGAGCGGATTCGGCGTGGAATTGTTGGAGGTCGATGCCGATAGACGCCAGAGTCTCGGCAATCTCTTCGAGTAAAGGTACCATACGCCTGGTCTCCCTGGTCATTTGGGACCAAGAGTGATTTTTGACGCACGGAACGAATTCTTCCTCGTTGGTATCGGGGTTTGTAATGCATTTCATAAACACAACTTCGATCTCAAAGCCGCAAAGGACTTGAATCTCGTGTTCAGTCTGCAGCTGGGCAGTCAAATTTCGTAGAAGGCTTCGAGGGCATCCCAGAAGGGGTGTGCCTTCCTCTGTAAACCACCAGCTCATAACGGTTGCACTTTTGGAGTCCAGCCCTACATTGTGGGAAAGAGTAGATAAGTCTGGTTGCATGTAGAACTGGCCGGTTGTAGAGCCTTCGGGGCATACTGAGTCGTTTTGAAGCATCTGCTGAGTGGCTAGACAGACTCCAATGCGACGTTGCTTGCGTACAATCTTGGTAAATTCTTGCACCGGAAAAATGCGTAGGCGTAACGTCGCGGTGTAATCGAAGAACTGCAGCCATATGTACTTAACACCCGGATTGTTTCGTACAAAACATTCCCATTCATCACTTGATGATCCCTGTAAGGGCCGAGACAAAGGCTTATGCATCTCGTCGTAAGCCGCAGTCTCGTTCAAACTGTACAGGCGATTCGAATTTTGGAAAAGGATATCTGCGGCTGCTGCTTTAGCCTGGTCAATGGCGAAATCACCTTGACGGACATAGTCCACAAGAACCTAAACTAAATAAGCTTTCGACGTCAACAAGTTATATGCAGTTCGTACGAACCTTCTCCAGTGCATCGCGGAATTGCTTGTTAGCAAGCCAGTACGTCTCCGGATAAAAGTGGCCGTCAGTGCTCCACAGGAGCCGGTTGGTCGGCACTATTTCCAAGCTCTCTCTGATTATAGACTCCTGAGCATCCCGACTCACCATCGGAAACACTTCTCCTAGATCCAGATAGACATTAGGGAACACGCATGCAAGGTAACCTGCCTCGCGAGTGTAGGGGTAAGAAGAGTGTAACAAAACAAAGTCCACCTTGGGATATCGAGCAATTAAATCTTGTAAGTAGGCGGGGTTTGAGAGGATCAAGTTGATATCGTTATCACCCAGTCCAGTGTGAAGCTGCAGTGGTTTACTAGGGCCTGAAGGGGTTCTGGTACAGGCGGCTTGGACCAAGTCCAGAGTCTGCCGAACCACCCAGTCGTTCAAGGGCTTGTCTTCGATACGGTATGAGGAACCACTCCCTTGCTGGATTGTTCGAGCCAAGGACTGCAGTAAACGACTGTCATCACCCTCGTCGTCAGCGGATTGAACGTTCAAGCCAGTTCGATAGCAAACGACAGATTTGAACCCCACTACGACGGGGTCTGCAATAGCCTTCTCGATATTTTGATGAAAGCTTCCACGGAATTGATCAAAGGTCTCTCTCAAAGTGGTCACGTCATCCAAGGACTCCGAGTATCCTTCTGGTAGAATGGAGGCGAGGACCTGGGCGGCCACCACCTCAATCCGTACAATTCGCCTAGTCGGAGCTGCAGTGAAGCGATCATGCCAGTCAAACGGCTCAATATCCTCGTCAGTCAGAAGATCATCCAGGAGAAGGCTATGCGTTCCTTCGAGGCAGCGACGGATCAGGTCATCATAATCGCGCTCTACCCATTTGTCTCGAGCCGCCTTGACGCTGTCCCAATCATTAGAGGGACAGTCATACAGGCTTGCAAGTTGATGAGCAGCCCGTTGGAGCGGCAACGTAAAAGGCGCATTGTCTAAAGCAACGCCTTGTGCTTCTGAGGTGATCTGCTCGAAAGCGTACTTTGCATAGTTGCTCGCATTAGACTTGTTGAGGAGATTATGGGCGTGGTTATCGATGAGAGGATGGGTTTGGACCAGCTGCCGGAGGGAAGTAAGCGGATCCATGGTGCATGGGATTTGGTTGGTCCGTTCGGTCGATCAATCGCTAAATGGCTGCGCGGCACTCGGCAGTAGCCGGAGGGTTGAAACAGGGAGGCGGTAGCGTCTAGGTATAGGAGGAGGGGGACAGAAGAAGTAAAGTATTATGAATGAGTATATTTGCCAAGGGTATGATGGAAGTTGAAAACAGAGTGAAGAGCTGAGCAGGAGAATGTGGATGATAGAAATAGAAAGTAGTAAGAGGACAGTCGGACAAAGTGGAAGAGACAAGGGATGGGATGGGAGGGGAGGAAAAGGCGATGATTACCCTTTTAGGCAGTTCGCCAGCTCCCGCCGACCGAGCGTTAGCATTTATTACGGTGAAAAATATATACTCTAGTCAAGCAAGAGAGACATCGGAACGATGTCCGTCCCATTTGTTCTTTTACAGCTTCAAATCCAGCATCTTTGTCGACGATGGGTTGTGAAAAAGGTAATCTCCGCGCGTAATGGCAATCAACCTTATACTCAGTACCTCGGTTCAAGCGCAAGAAGGAAATCTACACGACCTCTGCTCGTCGACCATACGCAATCCGGTATCTTCCACGAGCAACAGCGGAGCTATAGCTCCACCAGTCGATCTACTCTAATATTGTATATAGGTCGAATAACTACTTCATTGTCCGTGTCAGCGGATCTTGGTTCTGGTGCCAACTTCTGGTGCACAACTCCTAATAGTATTTCCGTCCAGTACAGCCGACTCATCATTAGTCGCTCCGTGCTAACCCGGTGTATACGCGAACACCTTTCAAAACGCCATAGCTCTACCATTAGCGTTATGGCCTTGTTCTAAGCGAAGAGATCTGGGCCTTTGATGCAGGTATGACTCCGACTGCACCCGATGTAATCTGTTTCTCTAGCTAACGAGTCATTCTGTCGAGCACAGATACGAAGAGGTTCAAGCAGAAAGAAGAAAGGGAGTGTCTCGTCTTGTTAATGTTGCTGGCGAAGTAGCATGATTGGCCGGGATTTAGTCATTATGCCACTCATTAGCCTGATATGGAACGTGCTATGGGGCTCCAGTCAGTGTCTCAGATGACTACAGAGCTGATGGAAAGACTTGAAGCTGCCATTCACAGTTCACACAGCTCTTGAGCGGGGCTGTCAGACCTGAGTGAGCTGTACTCGGGTATAGTCTGTGTGACCGCGACTCAGCCGCGAACCCTTGGAAGTTTCTGTCTGTCGAGGGAGAGGGGTGCGTACTGTGTGTCTTGAAAACTGATACAGATGGGTGAGATACAGTCCACCGGGTCGAAAAAGTCCATGCTTTCACACCAACGGCTCACACGGAAACACGGCCCGAGGATCGGCATGCCGAAGGAACAAGCTCTCCCTCCTCACAGGCTCACCGAGCTCGTTAGTCTCGGCCGACCCATAGCGAGCTCAGAAGCCGTTGTCAAAATTTTGGATCACCCACACAATGTCAGGAATACCAGAAAGGATCGATAAACGATGTGCATGATATTCAAACGAAGATCTTACTTTTGGTCATGTGCTTGCAGGTAGATCACCTATGTGTATTAGGTCATCTGCGCAAACAAAGCAAACTCAATTACCCAATTGCGGCGGCTATCCCCGGTGTTCATGTGACGTCGAGGCCGAGGCCAACCGCCTTCTCCGCATTCCCCAGGAATTCCAGGGAGACTGGATAGATAGCAGCTGCCCGAGCATGCCAGGGGTTCTCTTTTTCTATTACAGCATCATTGTATGATTTCAGCACCGCATAGAGATACACCATGGTTCTCAGCATCTCGCGTTCTTTAAGTCGCTCATACGCACGTTTACCAGTGATTTCTCAGCGATGGGGTAGCTCTATATCACAGCGTCCGGGATCTGACCGGTATGGCGCCCCGCAAGACTTTCATTTAAGCCAAGTCATGAGCTTGATCACTAAAAGTTATCTCTTAGAGTTCGATTTCCAGGCGCTGTCAACAGCAAATTCACCACCGATATGGAGTTCATCAACCCCACCGAAGTGTCCAACATCCCTACTTACCGAATAATGGACTCTGACGGAGACTTGGTTGATAAGACGCGCAAGCCCCTCGATATACCGAAGGAAAAGATACTGGAGTGGTACAAGAATATGTTGACGGGTAGGTGGGAACCTATTCCCTACGGTGACCACTTGGCATCTGATCAAGGCTAGTGAGCGTCATGGATGTCATAATGTTCGAGGCTCAGAGACAAGGCCGATTGAGTTTTTACATGGTGAGAAGCCCTCTCCCACCTAGCTTATGAGCATCTGCTACGGAGAGAATCTAACTGCTCGTAAAGGTTTCTGCCGGAGAAGAGGGTATCAGCGTTGGCTCCGCAGCTGCATTGACTCCCGACGACGTGGTTTTCGCTCAGTATCGTGAGACTGGAGTCTTCCAACAGCGAGGATTCACCCTGAAAGAGTTTATGAGCCAACTCTTTGCCAATCAGCACGACAATAGCCGAGGCCGTAATATGCCCGTTCACTATGGCAAAAATTATCCCAGAACTGTAAGTGACCCGTACGGAGTGGGGAGCTTTGATGTATGATTGCTGACCGAAACAGCACACAATTTCCTCAACTCTCGCAACTCAAATACCGCAAGCCTCTGGCGCTGCCTATGCTTTGAAGCTGCAAACCCTCCAGAACCCTGATATACCGCCTCGGATCGTAGCCTGCTACTTTGGCGAAGGTGCTGCTAGCGAAGGCGATTTCCATGCAGGTCTCAACATAGCCGCGACACGATCCTGCCCCGTAGTCTTCATTTGTCGCAATAATGGATATGCCATTTCAACTCCGACTCTGGAGCAGTATCGCGGTGATGGCATCGCGAGTCGTGGAATTGGTTACGGAATCGACACCATCCGCGTTGATGGCAATGACATATTTGCGGTCTACGAAGCGATGCGTGAGGCACGGCGAATCGCTCTGACTGACGGCGGCAAGCCAGTCCTCATTGAGGCGATGAGCTATCGTGTCTCACACCATAGCACCAGTGACGATAGCTTTGCCTATCGAGCCCGAGTTGAGGTGGAGGACTGGAAGCGTCGTGACAACCCGATTATCCGTCTGCGGAAGTGGTTGGAGAACGAAGGGATCTGGAACGAGGATATTGAGCGAGACACGCGCGATCAGCTTCGCAAAGCAGTGCTGAAAGAGTTCGGCGAGGCCGAGCGTGAGTTGAAACCACCACTTCGGTCTGCCTTTGAGGGGGTGTATGAGGAGGTCACCGAGGAGGCGCAAGAGCAGATGAAAGACCTGAAGCGTATTCTGAAGACTTATCCTGAGGAGTATGACATTCGGCAATTCAAGGACGGGATCAACGGACTGTAACGTGCGTTTGATTGATGAATTGCGCATTAGGTGATAATTATACATCTAGACAGACAATCAAACAATCAAACAATCCAGGCCCGCATTCCTGTAACATCATGCAGCGGTGGTCGTGTCGCAGAACCAGCGAAGAGCAATGCTCGGGACTAGGATGATCTCGTATTCGAGTAGGCCTCATGATCGCAACCACTGCGCCAACACTACGACGACACGTGACCCAACAAAAGGCAATCCATTTCCTCTTTTAGAAAGCATCGATCGTTGCCGCCAGTCGAGTCCAGCCTGAGTCCAGCCTGAGTCCACAACTTCTTCTTCCCCTCTTCCCCTCACCCTCCGCTTTTCCATTTCTGAGTTGTCACTCATACTTCCTACCAAACGCTCAATAGCCGGGATAGCCGATGCAATTGATCTCATTCTGGCTTTCTGCAGAAGAAAACAGGGGGGGTTCAATATCTGCACATGACATTCGCTTCATACTTACTACTGCCATGCACTAGTTACCCATTTTAGGAACCAGAGTCTCGCCCTAATCCATGGGACGCTTCGATATCGGCACTGAGGCCTGATTCACACTACACCGCCTGTTGATCTTCCGTCATCGGCGTGGTGCAGTGGCCTGTGGGCAAACACAAACATCGAGTCAACCTGACCTCATTGAAGTATAATGAGATACCATCACCATCCTCGCCTCCCCCTGGGAAAACAAGCAGGGACAAGATGTGAGCATAAGACAGGAATAATGATGTGGTGGTGGCGGCGATCCACAAACCTAATCAACAACAGACCGGCAGAATCTCGTCTCAAGGCGGTCAATTCTGCGTGGTTTCCCGCACTTTACGGAGTACCGTACGGCAATTAATCATGGGAGAAGTGAATTCAAATCCACGCTCAGTCTAGATCCTCTTGGTTCTCTGGAGAGACCGGCAATGTTTATCCACTTAGCCCAGGCCACGCACAAAACCTCCGGAACAACAGGGGAAGAAGAGGAGAGGGTCCATGCTCAACCATCCCGCGGCCGCGGGAGAATTTTGATCGAGTAACAGAAATGTCAAATTCAGGTACCCCTCCGAGTTTTGATCGAGTAAGAGCATCTCCTTTGGCAGAAAAAAGTCGAAATTTTGTCTCGCCCCAGGGGACCCCCGATGGCGGATGCCGGAGGCGCCCGATACATCCGACCCATGGGTGAAGAACACACTGACCCGGACATTTCACAGCCTCCCTCCCCTCCCCCCCCCTTCGCGAGTGTCTGCCGCCTTGACGGGAGCAACAATGAAAGAGAGGTCGCAAAGACGAACGGAGAGAAAGAAAGAAACCCTTCCACGATGCGACACAAGCACCTCTTTAAGTCACGAGAGCAGCTGATAAGGAGGCTCATGATCAGCTTGCACCTTTCAGGCGAAGTGCATAGCTTAACCGTTGAACGAGAGGCAATGAGAGGAAGACCCGGTGGATCTGTCACTGCTGTGGGCCCCGATTTCTGTTACTCGATCGATATTATGGCGATTGGCCTACTAGATAATCGGGCGAGGCGGAGAGGAACAATGCCTGCTTATCACGTCGGATACTTAAACAACCCCTTATCGGAGGGCCTGACTCGATCGTTTTCTCGCCCACTGCCTGCCTTATCAGAGGAAGGAATCCCTTGCCTACCGCCATTTCCGCCTTATCGGCCTATCAGCCCTTCTTCTCCTCCTTATCTTCGTCCATTGTTCAGAGGTAGTCTGACTGTCTGTCTCGACCTTTTGTCTGCTCTGTCTCTTTGACTCCTCTCATCCCTTGCCCTCTCTCCATACTCGAGTCCTCCCAGTTCATAGCCACAAATGGAGCCCGTTCAAATACCGTCAATCACAGTGATTGTCTCCTCGCGCGCCGTCATTTCGGGGCGTTTGACGGCAGCCACTATCGTAATTTCCCGCACCAGTGGAAAGATCACGGCGGTTTTCGATTCCGTGATCCCTGCAACCGACTTTCCTGCCGATACCCCATACACGGACTATTCCCCTCATGTCCTAATGCCTGGCTTGGTTGACGCTCATGTCCACCTCAACGAGCCCGGCCGTACCGAATGGGAAGGCTTCTATACAGGCACGCAGGCCGCTGCCTTTGGTGGTGTCACCACGGTCATTGACATGCCCTTGAACGCCATCCCGCCGACCACCACAGTAGCCAATTTCAAAGAGAAGCTCCGTGCAGCCCATGGAAAGTGCTGGGTGGATGTTGGCTTCTATGGCGGCATCATCCCCGGCAACGCCGGCGAATTGAAGGCTCTGGTGAATGAAGGTGTTCGTGGCTTCAAAGGATTCCTTATCGATAGCGGGGTATGTGGCTATTTTCCTGCATCTTTAGTCTCTGATAGTGTATCTGCATACTAACCTTAAGTAGGTTGACGAGTTCCCCGCCGTCTCCTCGGATGACATCCGAAAGGCTATGGCTGAATTAGCTGATGAGCCCACAACCCTGATGTTCCATGCAGAAATGGCTGGAGAGACGGAGCCGGCACCGGAAGGCCCCGTTGAGGCGTACTCCACATTCCTCGCATCTCGTCCGTCGTCTTATGAGACTCGCGCTGTTGAAGAGATCCTTTCCTTGTCCCATCTAGCTCCTAAGCTCCCTCTGCATATTGTCCACCTCTCGGCAATGGAAGCAATTCCGTTGCTGCGCAAGGCTCGCGCGGAGGGTGTGCCCATTACCGCTGAGACATGCTTCCACTACCTATCCCTGGCTGCCGAGGAGATCCGAGACGGTGATACCCGTCACAAATGCTGCCCCCCTATCCGTTCGCAGTCCAACCAGGATCGCCTCTGGGAAGAGGTAGACCGTCACGCCGATGACGGTGTCATCAAGACCATCGTGTCGGATCACTCGCCTTGCACACCCGACTTGAAGCTTCTCCCAGCTGATGTGCCTGGGGGCTGCACTTCGGAAAGTCCCGCCACCAACGAAGGTAGTTTCTTCTCGGCCTGGGGTGGCATCTCATCTGTTGGCCTGGGTCTTCCTATCCTGTGGACCGAAATCAGTCGCCGCAAAGGCCTCGCCACCAGCACCGACGAAACCATGACCCAGCAAGCTCTCCAGGACATCGTGCGCCTCTGCTGCACCAACACGGCCCGTCAGGTGGGGCTGCAGAACCAGAAGGGCGATCTTGTTCCCGGTCACGACGCGGACATCTGTGTCTTTGACGATACCACCGAATGGGTCGTCGAGCCCAGCACCATGCTCTTCCGTAACAAGTGCTCCCCTTACCAAGGCCGCACGCTACGCGGCATGGTCCGCGAGACCTGGCTGCGTGGCGAGAAGGTTTTCAACCGTGAAGCTGGGTTTGCCAGCAAAACCCCTACTGGAGGTCTCTTGCTCGACAAGCGTGTTTGATCTCTTGTCCTTGGAAACTTGAAACAGAGTCACATGTTCGAGTTTGTCCTGACCATACCTCAAACCAGCCCTTTCGAGTTGCTGTGCAACTCCAACCCCTTTAGCACGATACCCGCTATTGACGATACCACTTAATCACGACATAAACCTAGCCCAGCGAGCAAAGCATATCATCAGCATTCTTTCTCATAAGCATCTCAAGAGTACTTAGTCATTTAGACCATGAATACACGCACATATCTTTATGATGAACAGAAAGCGCATAAGCTATACCAGTGTGCCTCTCCCCTTGTAAAAACTTTTTCTGCGATAGAAATCAAGTTTTGTTTTTGATTCAGATTGGGAAGGTTTGGGGAAGTCGAAGAAGGTTCCAGGTTGGAGTTTCATGTGGAACAAGAGGAAGAGCAGAGCCACTCCCCCACCCCTTGGTGGTAACTAAGCCTGTCAGGCATCCATCATCCCCTCGTCACCGCTCTATGGCGCCATCCCGCCTTGGCAGGTTACAGGGCCGGCCATCACCATCACTAGTTACTAACACTACAGTCGTCTACTTCTCTGCAATGTTCCTGAATCTTTTTGTTTGCCTCATTGATTGAGATTTGTTGTTCGTACACCCTGTAGGTGCAGTACAACACTACTTCCCTAGCTGCATAGAGTTTAGTATAGCCTCGACTCGACGGTATCAGGTTGACGTCCCTAGGTTACTAGACGCATGAATCTGACTTTGAATCATTTGTTATCCTCTGAATAGGTTTTAGATGGCCTGTTTATATGTTGTACATTACCGAGGTGGTAAATATCTCGACTACGGCATATTGATATGTGTCTGTTGACTACTACAGCCCCCTCAAGTGAGATTCCACTATACAGAATGACACGCTTTCCTGGGTTCCCTGTGTGATTCATGATTCCCATGATTCACCCTATCCCCCTACCTACCCTGACATTGGTTCTCCGCCACGTTACTGACTTCTTCTCATTCTCCATCTCCCTGTCTCTTCCTCATTCTCCTACACCATTCTCTCTCCAATCTCATATAGTCAATCAGACTCCAATATCACATCTCCCACCGCACCTCAGAGGGTCAACCTCAGAGGGCAAGGGAGATAAAAGCACCCTCACGCCCATCCTTAGAGACAATGAGACAACGAGAACCTCTCACGCAACGCCACAGTCATTCCCCCAAGCCATGACGAGTTCAGCACCCGCCCAAAACTTTCCAGAGTCTCAAAGAGCGCAACAAAGACATTCCGACCCTTGAAGAGCGCTTACGGCAGCGAGACGCAAGCCATCCAAGAGACATAAAAGTTTCATCACACATTGTGGTCGAGGAATCTGAGTGGTCATAGTACTGCAACCATTGAGAACACCGATAATCCCAGTGGTGTCGCCGACGCAACAACCACCAATGGGCAACCCGATGCTATCGACCAAACCGATGCCGCCAATTCGGGCGCAAACGTCGCCAACAATGCTACCTACCGACGGCGATGGGGATGCTTCGGGCGACAAAGACAACCTCGATGCCAACACGGATGGAGACGGTGATGATTGGTATTTCTCCCAACCCCCAGTGAGAAAGCCTATATCGACGAGTTTGTCTCAGCGCCTGCTGAATGAAGCCCCTGCTGAGAAATGCGGAAGCGGTTCTTCATGACTGAAAACAAATATCAAGTCGCAATCCTGCTGCGAGTTCTACTCAGCCGAAGGTCGGGCTGGAAGAAAAGCAATGCCGATTTGTTAGTTATCTGTACTCCTCTTGATGATAAACATAACACCCCTGGATTCATCGAGGAAAGTGGATGTAGGGGAAGCGTCGTGTCTAACTAGGACTACATTTCAGGTCTATACTGACGGATACGAAGATATTCATGTACTCTTTGTACATTAAGGAAGGTTATGGAGATGTTGGGGCGGAGTAGAGCGCAGAACCAATCAATGCGGGAGAAAAAGCAACCCATGTCCAGGTATCGATGGTAGACAGTGGGTTCATCGAGTCTCCATTGCAGTTTGTTGCTTGAAGAATATTAGAATAAAATTCCATGATACTGTTCATTCGCTTTTTTTTTGCTACCTATATCAAACACAGAAACATAATGCATCAATCGGCCCGCAGAACGCAACAGGATGGAGACATGAGACATGCATAAATCACGGAGGAATCCTAATAGAACAACAAAGTCATAGTAATGGTAAATATAAAAAGCACGATGGAGAGAGGGTATCGACATCCACAACAACAATCACTAACATGACTTCTCAGTCCAGGCAGACTAACCGAAAGAAATCGCTGCCAAATTACACTCGCACAGTCACAGCGACTTCAGGGTGTGACAGAACAGCCTAGATAGCCTATCGCCTCAAAATCATGGTCGCCACCCAAAACACACGCCATTAAATCATTTCGTTTTCTTCATCTCTTCGACAACAACTACATCGCCACTACCGACGCTAGCGGACCCGTCCAAGGAAACCACTTCTTCCTCCCCGTCTTGGTCGTACTCCTCGCGAACTCGCTGGCGCCCGCGTTCCTGCATCGAGTCCCGAATGCGGCGGTTGACCTCGCCGAGGTCATCCTTGGACTTGATGCTGAGAGGTTTGAGGAAGGTCTCGTACAGATTGAACCCAGCGCTGCGGGACCGGCTGCGTCCGTTGCGGCTGGCGCTGCGATTGCGGCTCTCGGGTTCACTGGGGGGCATACTCTTGAGGCGGGACTGGTACGTATCGTCTCCGGGATGTTCGTGGTCGATCAGTTTCTCGGACTCGAAGTCCGGGAAGATTTCAGGGGCGAAGTTGTCGATTACGTCGACAACTTTAGCAGAGAGAGCTTGGCGCTCGGCGCGAAGTTTGGCGAGCGAGCTGGCGGAGCGAGGGTTGAGGGCGACGAGGAGAGGGGGCAGAGACTTGAGGACGTCAATGCCGATTTCGCCAATGCGGAGTCCGGCGAAGGAGACAGAGATCATGAGGCCGAAGAAGAAGATGGAAAAGAGCGCCAGCGGGATTGAGTCGGAAATGTAAGTCCGGGCGTTCATCCACCACGGGACGACAGAAGCGTAGAATCCATCGTGGCGGCAGTAGTGTAACCAGATGGTCACAATAACGGTGTACCAAGTGTAAAGCGCTGGAGCGAGACCCATGGCGACCAAGATCTTCCAGCTGCCGACGACGTCACGGCCCTCGAGTTTCACGACAGAGTTGGCAAGCGCAGCACGTTGCTTTTTCACGGAGACAACCTTGGCGGTGACGAAGACAGGCCAGAATAGAGCGACGGAGGGTAGAGTGCCAACGGCCAGGGTCAGAAGTTCGCCGACACGGTAGAGCAAGGTGCCCAGAACCAGCCACCAGGGGCGGTGCTTGACGTCGCCCCATTCAACTTGGTGATCGCGAATTCCCACAGCACGAAGTCGCCGGTTGTAATCAGAGATGGCTTTCTTAAGTTGAAGTACCTTAGGTTCGTCTTTGAACTGGGTGTAGCCTTTGAGGAGACGTCTGTTGAGCTCGATTACGACCGGAAGGGGCAGCTTCATTCTGAGCGGCTTGTACAGTCGACGAGTGGCCTGAATGACCATCAATGTCTCATGGTCAGGAGCTTGTTGTGTCACAGTGGTCAATGCCTCTGTGATCGTTTCCAAGAGAGAGCCCACCGCGTTCCGCTTGGAGTTTCCACCAGCCTTGAACGCTTCGATCTGATCCGGGTGCACCTGAACAGGGTTTCCGAATTCCACCACGGCACGAGAGCGGAATTTGTTCGGATGGAAGTAGTTCATACCACACGGGATGATGGACAGCCCGCAGTTGGGATCCAGCGCCAGTGTGCCCAAAGCGATGATAGCCACACCAGCCTTCAACGGGAGAAGGCTGGGGCGATCGTGACTACCACCTTCGGGGAAGATACCAATGCAGCCACCAGCAATCAGTTCGCGGTACACCGCATCGAACATTTTGCTCTGATTGATGTGGGGAGCGATCTTGAAGTTGGTTCCCTTACGCAAAGCGTCATAGAGAGGGTGGTCCTTCTCGAACGTCTTGAACGGCTTGCGCAGTCGAATCGTGTTCGCATCTATAATCTCCTCGATTGCCTGTTGCTCGGGACTCGACTTGCCTACGCGGGGGAGAATAATGGTCCCGCCCACCATGAACTGATCACTCGTAAAGTCGCAACCGCGTCCCTTGAGCAAGGTGGGGTCGTTCTCTGGGTCCGGGAGGTAGATTTCACCCTTTGCGGGCTTGACATGATCCATCGACCGCACAACGGGCAGCGCGCCCATACATCCAGCCATAGTTCCGATATAAGGTTCGCGCATAGACTTGTCGGCGATCAGGAACGAGATGCGACGGTCAGCATAGTGCTTCATGATGCGCATCAGTAGGATCGAGTCCACGAATTGATTAGCATGGGGGGCGGCAACAATGATGACGGGGCCCCGCTTGGGGATCCGCCATGCACCGCGAGAGTAGACCTCGCGGAAGAAAATGTCCAGACAGAGGGTGAAAATCCACACCCCAAGGTCATATAGCCACGGGATCATGTATCTCCGAGCCATGGCTGCGTCTTGGGTTACTCGAACTTGTTGAGACCGAATAGAGAGAAGAGTAGAGAAAAAGCAAATATCATCAATATTGCCGCGGGGTGTACCTCGTTTCTGTATCCCTCAAACTCATGACCGCGGGGTTGAGACGCTTTATCGGCCGGTCAGTGTGACGGAGGGTGACGTTGCGGCGGGTTTTCTTTTTGGGGACAGCCAGCGCGTGGGCGCGTTGATAGCAAGCAGACTGGGCGGATGAGGCGATAGTCAGACAGCTTTTCCCACTGGGCGTCGACACTATGCCGCCTGCAGCTACTGAAGCAGTCGTTGGTTGGGAATGCAGCTGGAGATGCAGCGGCAGAAGGAAAGTTTTTACGAAATAAATCAAGAATTGAGCGCAGAATGATGCGAATCGAACGATCTCCGGAGGAATTCGGCTGTTGAAGCTAGCGTTGATTAGGTAAGTTACTCCGTCGATCTGGACCCCTCTCCGACCGACACAAAAACGGTTGGGACCCAACACTTGGGACAAAGAGTTGAGAAGTTAAAGATAAATTGTAACATGTACTGCTAGTACACCTGTAGATATGCTTTGGTGCCAATCAGGGTCCTCAGTGGGTGAAACCTGGACGCGTGTTGGCTCTCCGGGGGAGGCGCGCGGGGCTGCATGATGTACAGTACAGTCACGTGATATGACACCGTTACGTCGGACCGGACTCGGAAGGCGCTAGCGCCGATCCCGGCGGATTCCCCGACTTCGAGGACGAGGACGAGGACGAGGACGAGGACGGTTCCAGTGCTTGGCAATTCTCGCTTCAATACGAGGTGGAAATACGCTCATGACTTGACTCGACTCCTAGATATAGTACATACACAAGTTTTTCGGACCAGGGCTCATCTAAACCTTCTCGGCCTCAGCCAATAATTCTTCAATCTTGAAATTCTGCACGTCACCCCGAGTGAACATGCGTAGCAATTCTCCCTTCCGCCCACTAGCTTGTCCACCAAAGTCATAGAATCGCTGCACGCAGCTGACCAGCCAGCTGGCATCCGTGATAGACACACCAGAGTCCGGCATCACCTGACCATGCATAAGGACCAGTCCCTTGTCGTCCGCGAGATCAAGATGGTGGGTAATGGTGGTATGCGGCTGGGCAAAGGAGCCATGCAACTTGTAGGCGGCAAGATGCGTGAAGATGATTGTGGAAGTATGGGAGTTGGCGAGTGAAGCGTGGGTGGCAGATGGAGACGGGGCTGATGCCGGGGGGTGGAAGGCCCACTGGAGGAAATGGATGTCTGCACCACCCTTGGCATTCTCGCTGTTCTCGCCCTCCGCGGCCTCGGCCTGTGTCGCATCACGGGGCAGAGGTAGGATGAATTGAGGGTTTTGGCGCGCGGCAGACACAATGCGCTGGTATGTCTCCACAGGGATACAAGCACAGATGGAGTGGGAGTTGTTGGCGTGCCGGAGACGCCAGAGGGTTTCGATTTCCTTGGGTGGCAGGCTGCGAATCTTCTTGACGTCGAGGAAAGAATCAAGACCTTTAATTCCACCCGATTTCGCGGAGGCCGTAGCCTTTATCGCAGCCTGAGCTTGAGGGGAGGGAGGTGGTGTTGGAGGGGGAGGAGGCCCGGTGGCGGAGGGAGACGGGGTCGATGGTTCGGGGGTGATTGAGGTGGATGCTTTACGGCGAAAGTCTTGGATCTTTTCCTTGTAGGCATCCTTCAGCGACTCGATGTTCTCATGACCCTCCCTAATCATATCAATATGAGTATCGTGATCGCGAGGTTGTGAGGATTGCCATTGACTCACTGTTGGGCTTTCTGGTCAAGCTTGGCTTTGTACCTGTCCAGCACCTGCTTGGGGTCATGGTGTGTCGCGAGAAAGCGGACATCGTGTACTTGAGCCCACCTCCTTTGCTGGTAGCGGAGGAAAGAGGTTCTGCTCCGAGATAGCGACTGAAAAGCTGATGCGCGAAAGGAGGACATTTTCAGAATTGTAGCTCTACCGCGGAGTTGGCGAGTTCAGGTTCGAAAAAGTGCCAGAGCCGAGGATTCAGTTTGCGATGCTTATATAAGCACAGCATACTTCAGTTAATATCTTAAGGTCCTCTTTTCTTCTGTTATTCGAAGTATTAACTGCAGTATACGAATAATCATCATGAACTTCTCTAAATTAGATGTGGGTGTATATCAAGGTAATTATTTAGTTACAGGACTGGTGAATTGGCTCAGACGTGTGGCTTATCGTCCCCAGATTGATGTGGGTGGCCAAAGCTATTTATCGAGGAGAAACCTCAGGACAGCACGCATGCGGTACTTCGTCTCAACTCCCATACTCTCGATTGTCATTCATGTGCCATCTACTAGGTTCAAACATCTGACTCTACTGACAGAGCACTCGTATACAGCATGCCCTGCTGCTTCAGATGAGCCATATCGCCACCACTCCGGACCCCTCCCACTTGGTTGGAGTAAGATCTAAACAATTTATATAAATCCTCCAATATGGAATATGCTCAAGCAAATTAAAACCTTCTTCAATGCTTGGTCTTATTGGCGGTATGGTTGAGCGCACCCCGCTCAGACGCTTATCAGTCAGCTATGCTTTTTCCTATGCTATCTCACTCTAGTCCTCTGGGTTAATCTATATGTGCAGGGGTAGGCACTAATTACTAGGAGGTAGCGCCCCCTCCCCCCAACATACCTCATCCTTCAGCTCCTTTTAATCTTTCCCCAACGTTTCCTGCTTCATCTCAGTCGATTGGTATTCAGTTCTTGACAGAATTGAGCCCGACGCTATCACTTGGCTAAATTCCAATGGCAGACGCGTCCGATACGATAGTGACTCATGATGAGCGTGCGCCTCTATTGGAGGCGAACAGAGTTCGACCGACGTCCGCATCGAGGTCCCGAAAATTGACCGTGATGATTGCAGCGTCCATACTCATTCTAGCCGTGGACTTTGGATTCTATCTGACTGCCGCCCCTCAAACTAAGATATTCGAGGACATTGTCTGCCAGAACTATCTGACTACTCTAGGGAACCCAGCAGACACAGTTCCGACAGAAGGAATTTGTAAGTCTGAGCCGGTGCAGAGTGAGTTGGCTCTCGTGAATGGATGGAAAGAGACATCCGATGTTTTACCAGGTATGATGACCAGCTGAATCCCGTTATGCCGATACTACAATAGGCTGATGGCACTACATCTTAGGCATTCTTCTGTCTGTTCCGTATGGTATGTTGGCGGACCGCTGGGGGCGCAAACCAGTTCTCCTTCTTGGTCTCTTGGGGACCCTCCTCGGGGAGCTCTGGGTCCGCATCGTGTGTAAGTGGGGATCCGGTTTCTGCCTACATGAACTGTATTACGGCTAAGACAATGATAATAAGGCCTGTATTCCACTGTCCTACCACTGCGGCTGGTCTGGCTGTCTGGAATGTGGAGGCTCATTGGCGGCGGGGACATCACCCTTTCATCCATTGCTCTGGTCATGGTAGCGGACCTGTTCTCCGAGGAAGAGATGTATGTGATAGCCCTTCTATGCTGGCGCATTCTCTAATTCGCCCTCAGAGCTACAGCCTTGTTCCGCTTGACCAGCACTGTGATTGTGTCTGAAGTCCTAGCCACCCCAGTCAGTGCATATCTAATGGCTAGTGATCCATGGCTGCCATTCATGCTCGGACTTGGGGTATCTACTCTCGGGTCATTGGCTGCGTTTCTCATGCCGGAAACACTGAACGATGCCAAATCTAAAATTGATCTGACGACTGTGACCAGTGAAGACGAGACACAGTCGTCTCTGAATGGAAAGACCTCAGTGAAGCAGTATATCAAGGGCAGATTCCAGGACCTCCAGGATTCTGCCAGGTTAATAATAGGCAGCCCAGCCATCGCCATCTGTCTCTTTGCCCTGTTTGTCACGTCCATCAGCAAGCAATCGACGAGCCTTTTGCTGCTATATACGTCGAAACGTTTCAGTTGGAGTATTGCCGATGTAAGTGACATCATGGCCGTCACCTTTCTCTCCAACAAGCTTCGATGATCTCACAGTTCTTGCAGGCTAGCCTCCTCATTTCCTTGCGCGGTATCATCATACTAGCAAACTATCTACTCATTATGCCAGGCTTGTCTTTCCTACTGATCCGGTACTTCAAACTTTCAGCAAAGCTGAAAGACCTACTCTTGGCTCAAGGAAGTAGTTTCGTCTCCGCTCTTGGCTTCTTCGTCATCGCCACGGCCGCATCGCGGGCCATAGTAATTCTGGGCATTGTGCTGTTCTCTCTGGGCGCTGCCTTCGCAGTGTCATGCCGCAGCTTTGTGACCTCACTGGTCCCGCCGGACCGCGTGGGAGCCCTCTATTCGTCAGCTGCAGCTATCGCGTCATCTGGGATGGTGATTGCCAGTCCACTTCTGGCGTACGCGTTTCGTTTGGGCCTGCGGCTAGGGCCCGCATGGTTCGGGCTGCCATTCCTTTTGGCGGGAGGAATGTATCTTCTGGCTTCCGTCTCCCTGCTTCACTTGACGGTACCTGACAGGGTTCATGCAGATGAAGCATAGGCCGCGCTCAACAGCGTGGCCTTGCCGACGCAGGAGTAGGAAATTTACAATGCGAAGAACCTGGCCAAGAAAAATGGCCTAATGATCTAAGAATATACTGCAACTAGGAACGTAGTAGTTGGCGAGGATTTGAGTCCAGGGATAGATAGGTGTGCAGGTACGGGGACAAAGCCGCATCCTTTGGTCTCCAGAAGCTCATTTTATGGCCCGGGGGGGGGGGGGGGGGGGGGGGCACGCCCCTTTTTTTTGTGCCCGGGGATTTTTTTTGGGGGGGGGGGGGGGGGGGGGGGGTCGAGAGACCGATCAGTCGATCAATTGCTACTGAGTAGATGAAGTCTCTCTATCGACACATGTGGACTGCAGGACCAATACATGTTCCACAGGATATATGCCTGCAACCAGAAGTCTGAAAAAGCACACTAATTCATCTCTCGCCAAAAGAAGATTAGCGGCAGGAGCCTCTTTTGTAGACCTCTCTCTTCTGTCACGGCGTATAGTCCAACTACTAAGAGCATGCCTTTCCTGCAGCCCGGTAGGCCGTGCGTTGAAAGCACAGATACCCTTGTGCACGATCTGCATTATCTCCGCATTGCACCTTCAGCACCAAGCTCAGGCCAATTCACATGAATAGCTGAGAATGATACAGACGATGTAGAGCCTCGCATTTACTTTCCTTCAAGTGAAGCGCGTGTCTCATCTTGATTGTCGAAAGTTATACCCGACGCGCAGAGTCATCCACCCCTGTGTGCCTTTTTCTCATTTCCTCACTACTCGCTATGACATCCGACAAGCTCCTGGCGCAGGCAGTGCCAGATGGCGGGAGTCCCGCATCTTTCAAGAATCGAAGCATTGGTTCATAGGGCTGCACTAGAATGTTCGGTGCAGCAGGACCGACCCGCATGGACTCCAGGCCGGAACCCAGGGTCTCCTAAGATGTAGAACTTCTGCGGCGAGCAATTCATTGGCCGGCACACATGGATCTGTGCATCTAATTGGGGGTCTGTGACCGTCTCTGCAGGATCGAGAGTGGTGCGATATTCAAGGTGTACCTCCTTCCAATGACCCCAATTCCAGATTATCGTGGACACTGGGGTCACCTTGAAGCTGTGCTATCCGGTCCCAACCTCACGAACTTGTGATCTTACTATAATGTAACCATTTCTCTATCTCTGTACGATTGATCTGAACAAATCCATGATAGTTCGCGCGGGTGTTGTTTCGGGATATTAACCGAGAGTTGAATCGACATTAGCTGGAGCGGAGTGGGAGTATAAACTGGTCGACCCGAACGGGTAATTCTCCGAGCGGGGACGAGGGACTTCCGGTGGAGGATTGACCCGAAGGTGTACGGAGTACGTACTCTTTCCAACTTCCCCCCTTCCTTATCCTCCCCCACGTTTTCGCTTCTCATGTGGACGGAGGAAAGTGGAGGCTATTTTGACTGTTCTCGGTCCCAGACTGGAGGACCCCAATTTCTCCGGCGCTTAACCCAATAGAGTATGGTGTTGTGGCTGTCGTCTCCACCAATCGATGGTCCAACTGAAGGGAAAAGAAGCCGGAGGAATCTTTGTCTACTGGAGTAATTTCAATCTTGTTCAGCTGTCGGAATAGCCAAGTGACATCATGTCAAAGTGCAGCAGATGTGTGCGAGTGCATGCTGCATCGCAGTGCACGCACGGCTCCTGGTCCTATGAGATGCAGCTGTAGATGCGAGTCGTTGAGGATACTGCATCACACGGAGACTGCCTATCGGAGATGAGGGTACCTGCTTTGTCTGGACCGGACTAGAGTAGTCCTGTCGACAATTCCCTCGACAATTCCTGTATCCAGAAATGGTTGAACGGGTGAACCTGAGGCCATCCCACGCGCTTGGCCCCACCGAGGGGTAACTTACTGATTGACTGGCGGGGTAAAACATACTACTTTCTTTTGTAGATGTCGTGACGGCTCGCTTCCCCTCCTCTTCCCTCGTCCTCCTCCTCTCCCCCACTCGAACTCCTCTCGTATTTCTTTCGCAAGCTCCTCCTCTTCTTCCTTTTTTTTTCTCTCCTTCTCTCTTATTCTTCCTCAATTCCCCTGAAACCATTCTCCTTTCCCTGTTCCTTCTCTCCACGTCCATCGATCATATTCTCCTCATTTACAATGTCTCTCGGAAAGAAGGTCACTCTCAGCTCCGGCCACGAGATCCCGTAAGTTCCTCGCCTACTCATCATTTATCATCCAAGATACATTTACTCACCTCTTCCAGCCAGCTGGGATTTGGCACCTGGCAGTCCGCCCCCGGTCAGGTCGGTGAGGCCGTCTACCACGCCCTCAAGGCCGGTTACCGTCACTTGGTAGGTTTGGAAAGCACCATTTTCATTAAACTAAGAAGCTAACATGACCTAGGACTTGGCCACCATGTAAGTCATTCAACACAACGAATCACTCATCAACACTGACAATCCCTAGCTACCAGAACCAGCGCGAGGTTGCCCAGGGTATCAAGCGCGCCTTCCAGGACATCCCCGGCCTCAAGCGTGAGGACATCTTCATCGTGCGTATAACCATCTCCTGACACCGGTGTATATGTTCTAACTCGTACCAGACCTCCAAGCTCTGGAACAGGTCAGTCTGAGCAACTCGTCACGCTCGATCCCGACTAACCCCCCATAGCCAGCACCACCCCGACGATGTCGAGAAGGCCCTGGACGAGTGTCTTGCTGAGCTCGAGCTCGACTACCTCGATGTAGGACACCGATACTCCTTGTGGCTCTGCAATCGCTAATAGCCCCAGCTCTACCTGGTCCACTGGCCCGTCTCCTTCTCCCGCGGCAACGACTACTTCCCTCTGGTTGAGAACAGCAGCGTCGAGGGCGGTGACGTTGCCATCAGCGACGAGATCTCCATTGTCGACACCTGGAGAGCCGTGACCAAGCTCCCCAAGAGCAAGGCCCGCACTGTTGGTGTTTCCAACCACATGGTCGAGCACGTAAGGATTGGTCCTGCCCTCCAACAATGACTGAACAAGATTGTTAATTTCTGCAACAGCTCGAGGCCATCATCAACGCCACCGGTGTTGTCCCCGCCGTCAACCAGATCGAGCGCCACCCCGTCCTGCAGAGCACCGAGCTGATTGAGTACGCCAAGAAGAAGAACATTCACATCACCGCCTACTCCGTACGTTGGCTTCGGTTCTCCCATACCTCGGCTAGTTCCCCCAAGCTAATCATAAATGAAATCCCATCAGGCCTTCGGTAACAACGGCTTCGGCGTTCCCCTCCTCGTCACCCGCCCCGAAGTCAAGGAAGTCGCCGAGTCCGCCTCGCAGCGCCTCGGCAAGACCGTCACCCCCGCCCAGGTCATCCTCGCCTGGTCCCAGGTCGGCGGCCACAGTGTCATCCCCAAGTCGGTCACTCCCTCGCGCATTGCCGAGAACTTCCAGGAGGTGGAGCTCACCCCAGAGGAGGTTGAGAAGGTCTCCGCCCTGGGCAAGGACCGCAGACGCTACAACACCCCTTACATCGCCAACGTGCCCCGCTGGGATATCAACATCTTCGGTGAGGAGGAGGAGAAGCCTGCTTCCCACAAGGTTGTTGTTTAAATGTGCTGGTCACTTATTTCTGATAGATGGCTGGGAGGGGAGCGAACAAAAAAGAACCAAAACCCGTCCAATATGATGTGATACGTGTATAAATGAATTGAGGTGGATAGATTGAATAGAATTTCCCTTCCACTATTACCTTGTCGCTTTCTTTCTAAGTATACGCTTAAAATCAAGTTGAAAAGCGCTAAGACTCTGGAGTAGAACGAATGCTTGAGGCATCTCCTACTACGACTGTTGACATGGGCTTGGACCGGGGGGGAACAAACACCAAACCAAGAAAAAAAAATCGAAGCACACCCCGGTGGTTCAGTACCTACTTGAGATATAAACAAGAGAGACAGCTGACACCATTGAGTGGTGGGTTAAAGCATCCATCTGTACATTGTTTCTATTTGACATGGATTCCTTCCCCGAGCGGAATCCTCCTCCTCGAGGATGAGATCGGCCCGCCCCCCGGGGACCTTCACATCTACTTCCAAGTTGCCTTCTTGACGTCTAGAAGATGCCCCCGCCCCCCGGCGCCTTCTCTAAGTCACCCACCTACCACACAAAATACTCTCACCCACAAGTTGAAATCGACCATCGACCATCGACCCTCATCATCGCCAGCAAATCCAAGTACCTGACTGAGCTGGGTACCTGAATCTATCTCCTCGCCAGTAACATCTCCCATAACCCCCATAAAGAGCCAGGAGGTATGTTCGTTACTGTACAGTACAGTAACAAGTTACACTTAGTTACCACATCACATCCAAGTACTTCTACTAAGTAAGTAGTAGGTAGGGTCGAGAATTGCCACTCACCCATCCAAAAGTCTCTCTCTGTAACCGGATGGACTCCGGGTTCTCAGGGCTGAATTATCACAGTCCAGTCAGGTTGACGGACCCCACTCGTGCGGGAAACCGCCCCCCTCCCCCCCCCGGCGCCAAGTCCG
Organism: Aspergillus brunneoviolaceus CBS 621.78; assembly: GCF_003184695.1. NCBI lineage: Eukaryota > Fungi > Ascomycota > Eurotiomycetes > Eurotiales > Aspergillaceae > Aspergillus > Aspergillus brunneoviolaceus. The sequence goes on along the minus strand of NW_020290779.1, from coordinate 163,295 downwards.
GAAAATCTACTTGATCGCTTCATCAGAAAGCTTCATTTTAGTAGCCTCCACCAGTTCATATATTCGTAGGAATGACACGCCCCCGCTCCCCCTGCACGCGGTTCTGAATCTGATGCAGCCCGGCTGGTGGGAAAGCTTGGGGGGAAGGGATCCATGGATCTGATTACTACTCACGTATAGTGGATGTTAGTATTGGATATTATTACCTTCGTTATCATGATTATCTCATTATTACTCAAGAGCAGAGTCAAGGAAGGCCAGAGGGTGTCAGGGGGCCCACTTGACTTCTCCAAAGTCCCGTTGCCCCCCCATCTGGATTAAGGTAGTGGATCATCGGGTGTGGCGCTTTGTTGGGTTTTGATGAACGAGCCGTGGGAACTAGACTACGTGAAAGGGATGGGAATTAGTCCGGTTGTGGGGACGTGGGATCGGAGGTCGTTTCTATTTAGGACTGATGCCGATGCCGGGTGGGAGGTCATAGGGCTCCAATGTGGGGAAGGATCATCGGCTGGAACTATGGTATAGTGTGCACTTTGTACTGGGGAAATGAGAATTCAAAGTCATTTGTTCAACCCATTGACCGGCAATGAGGCTTTGTTCACGCAAATGTATCATTATTGTTAGATGAACACAATGTGGAGTACAGTATGTATGTGACTTCTTGTGTAGTGAAGCCTTGATTATGGCCAGTCGGGGAGTATGTATAAGCCCCAATTGTAGGTGTCATCACAGGACACGTTCGGGACCAGGGATCATGGTCATGGTCAGTCATGCATGCAGCATGCATGCTTTTCATGGCAGCGCTCCAGCGCTCCAGCGCTCACGGAAGTTTGCTCGCAAGGTGATACTTGTGGTATGAGCTGGTCATGACTCATCAGTTTAGCATGTCTGTCTAGTTGCTTCATGCAGCAACAGTGCAACAACAGTGTTGCTGGTAGACAGTGGAACCGGCAATAAAGGGAGCGAGGAGCGAGAAGCTCTCACGCTGTGGCCGTAGAAACCTCAGGGGAAGGGTTCTTGTCTGGGCTGCTGCTTCGCTGGAGTACAACCATGAATTGAGACAAGCCCTTCGCGCATATTTGCAGGTGCCAGGTCTAAAGCGATCGGATTAGCTGCGCGCTTGTTGGGAAAGACAACAGATCAGAACAACAGCAAAGTGAATTTGTCGACACCCTATCAGGTGCCCATCCATTTCCAGAGCAGCCGCGTGAGCTGTTTGCGATGGATCGGCTTTCCAATGTAATCACTCATGCCCTTGGCCATGTACATCTCCGCGTCTCCCTTGAGCGCGTTGCCGGTGAGCGCGATGATCGGGACGTCCAAGCCCATTTGCCGGATCTGTTGAGTGGCTTCGACACCATCGAGGATCGGCATGTTGATATCCATGAGGATTAGGTTGTAAGCAAATGGTTGTTGCTTCACCAGTCGTACTGCTTCCGCCCCATCCCATGCAGCATCAACCCGCGCAAAGCCCATGCTTTTGAGAAGCTTGAGCATGACCATTTGGTTCACCAGGTTGTCCTCAACAAGCAGCACGTACTTCTGGGGTGCAAGAGCCTGAATTTTGGCCTCGACATCCTCGACGTTTTCCACAAGAGGGCTGAAGGTCCTCAATGGTACCTTGAGATCCACCCGTCGCATCTTCGTCGTCATCCAAAACACACTGCCACGGCCTTCGGGATTCGGTCGAAATCCCACGCTACCGTCCATAAGCTCCGCCAAGCTCTTGCAAATTGACAAACCAAGGCCTGTGCCCTGATATCTTCTCGTGTTCGAGTCAGCAAAGCGAGTGAACGGCGTGAACAGGGAGCTATGCGCATCCTCTGGGACTCCCACTCCCGTGTCGAAGACTTCCGTGGTGACGTTGAATACAGTCGGATCAGCCATGTCTTCAGCGAAAGAGGTGTAAATCTTAACATAGCCGCTGTCGGTAAATTTCACTGCATTTCCCACCAAATTCTGGAGTACTTGACGGTACCGCAGTGGGTCACCTTCAACCTGCAAAGGAAAGCCCGGGGCGATATAACTGCTCAGCTCCACGTCGGGCTTCAGAGTGCTTTTGCAATTGCGCACAACAGCCCCGGTGACATTGTCGACACTGAACGCATCTGGATGTAATGAAAAAGAGCCAGACGACAGTTTCGAGTAATCCAAGACATCATTGATGACCTGCAATAGAAGCGAAGTCGAGTCCTCGATAATAGCAGCGTACTCACGCTGACGTTCGGTCAAGCCCGCTTCCATGAGTGTCGTGAGCGCGAGAAGCATTCCATTCATGGGTGTACGGATCTCGTGACTCATGTTGGCTAAGAAGTCGGTCTTCAGCTTGGATGACTCCTCGAAAGCCGCGATCATGCGTGCCTCCGCCGCATTGCGCTCGGTCAAATCACGCGTGACCTTGGTGAAACCAACGTGCCGGCCGAACTCATACATCGGAGTGATCAAAACATTGGCCCAGAATCGCGATCCATCTTTCCGGTACCGCCAGCCTTCGTCTTCAACCTTCCCCTCTCGGAGACAGACAACCAGTTCCTTTCCTGGCTTGTCAGCAAGTCGGTCTTCCTTCCCGTAAAATGTGGAGAAGTGCTTCCCGATAATGTCCCGGGCGCTGTATCCTTTTAATATGGCGGCACCGGAATTCCACGTCACGATATTGCCTCGCGTGTCCAGCATGAAGATGGCGTAATCCTTGACAGTGTCCAGCAGCACCTTGTAAGTATCATTAACATAGGAGTGGTGGTTATTGGTAGGATGAGAGAATTTCTTGGCTATGGAGTGCGCTTCGAGTACCATGTAGAGTAAAGTGCTCTTCTCGTAAATCGGTGTTATGCGAAGTGAGTAGTACGAGTTCGGTTCGTCCAAGTGGATATTGTCGACCATTTGAATGCCCCGCGACGTGATCGCTGCTCGAAGGGCACCATACAATGTAGCGATATCGAGGGCTGGAATGACACGGGGACAGATATCGCAGATGAAGCTTTCAAGTACCACATCCCTGGACAAGCCTGCAAAAGACAAATGTGAATCCGAGACCTCCACGACCTGCAACGAAGCGTCCAACACGACGGTCGGGGTAGGCGTGAGTCGATAGATGCGACTCAGAGTATGGTCGAGCGGCTGCCGATTTGCGACGCCGTCTGCGCGCTGGGCGACATCAATCTGCGACGGTTTCGATGATTCTTGGCGGAGTTTCAGGTGGTTTAGTTCGTCATCTTCATCCTCGTCTGGAGGAGTCGTGACCATGGTGAAATTGAGTGGTGGTGCTTGGTTCTTGTTCTCGATGTCGAGGCGAAAGAGCCGCTTGTTGAGATCCATGCTGAACCACACATGGATGAACAGCGGCTATATGTAGAAAGAGAGGACGAGGAAGAGGGGAGAAAAAAGAGAGGAGAGAGGGATTTGGAGGCGACAATGGGGGACGAAATTGATACAAGACAGGTGATTACAACAACGTATAGAAGAAAAAGAACAAATAGGGTGTAAAGGTAGACGAGACGGGTGAAAGGGAAGAGGGAGAGGGTAAAGAAGAAGGGCGAGGCGGCAAAAGTGGCTTATAGAGACAGATGGAAAGAGAAGTGGGTATGGTGGGGATGGCAAGCAAAGGATCCTCTTTTTCCGACTACTTGCGTTCGTAGGGAAAAGAGAGGGGGGAGGGGACAAAAAAAAAAGAAAAAGGAAAATCAGAAAAGAGAATCAATGTAGAAAAAAGGATAATAGAGGTTGGTTTGGGAATGAACCAGAGAGTCGAGAGAGAGTCGAGCCGTAGGTACGGAGTAGGTAGGTAGACAAGAGTTGGAAGAGAGGGAGAGGGTCGAGGCAAGGTAAGGGTAAGGAAGGGCAAGGTAGGTTTCAAGGTTAGAAGGAACAGAACACAGACAAACTACACCACCGACGTCAACAGTGAGCCGTCAGAAGACCGGATCGACCAACCACTGGACGGAAGCGAAGCCCGACAGCCGCGGGGGAGAGTTTAGTAAGATCCTGACTAAGTCTGGCCTTTTTGGATAACTAACTACTAGGTACCTACTAAGAAGGTAGTACTTAGTAGTTAGTGGTGGTAGCAGTGGTGGTCGGTAGACAGGTGATGCAGTGTGGTAGGCAAACAAGCAGGAAAAGTAGGCAAGTAAAAGTAAGTCGATCAGCCGCCAGTCCGTGGATCCTTTTAGTGTAGTATACGAGAACACGAATGAAGAGGAGGAGCAGGAAAAAAGCAGCAATGATGATGATGACGAGGAGGAAGGTGATGATGATTGAATGGTACTCCCCATACACCAGTCAGAGAATAATAACAGAAATCATGCAATCACCACCTATATGAGGCGCCAAAAAAAAGCACTAGCCCCCAGTATTATATCAATTGTCAATTATCAATTATGCAATCAATCAATCAGTCAATCAGTCAATTTTATTGATCGGGAATGTTGCCCTTGACTTCTCGCCTGTTTTAGCCCGTGGTGATTTGCCCTGGACGCCTCATTCTTTATATTGGATCAAAGCCAACACAAAAAACCATTCCAGAAAAAATGAAAAAAAAATAATTAAATGGAGACATGAGATGACATGAAATAAGATAAGAAAATAAAAAAGAAAATAAAAATGTCCCCAGGGTAGTGATACGGAGAGGAGAAAGAAAATAGGCCACCACCAGTCTGCAAAAGGGAGGAGGGGGGCAAAAAAAATGGATAATGGATACATGGATGGATGGATGGATGGATCGCCATTTGAAAAAGGTCAGTCAGTCAGTCAGTCAGTCAGTTCAGTCACTTCTCACAGTAACACTCACTTACCCACGAGTCAACTGGGATCAGGTTGAAGATTCCGGTTTCATAGAGTGGGAAATCCGGGTCGTGACCAAGGCAGGGAAGGCGCTTTCCCACTAGCTCGCTCCAGATCTGACCTCATCTGCGCCTGTAGGCGGACGGCCAGAACCCAACAGGCCAACTGAGAGCCCGGCCCGGATTCCCCTTGCAGTCAAGCGCCACTTGATGATTCCCCGGTCGGGCTCAGCCTGAGAAGAAAAAAGACTGGAAATAAAAAAGAAGAGAAAAAAAAAGAAAAAAAGAGAGAGAGCTTACCTAGAGTACTGAGTAACTTAAGTCGTCTGCTGAGGCTTGTCAAAAGTCTTTACAGGCTGTTGTTAGCTAATTGAACTAACATAACTTACGTAAGATGATCAAGGATCGGTAACTTGTCAATCAATTGACAAGTTATTCAGAATATTTATTACTTATACTTGTATCTTAGTTACCTTATTTTCAGATTATGTCAACAATTCAATAGACAACATCTTATGAATAACTACCTATTCAATTGAGGCTGACTGAAAAACAGCCACAAAATCTACTGCTCCACTCTCCAGCCATTTCTGCCTCAGGCTGTGAAGCAACCAACCTTTCGACCTGCAAACGTGATGCGATCAGCGACCGGAACGATCCGCTGATTTACATCTACAACAGAGGACGGTCACGGTTCTCCCAAGTTTATTTTCCTTAGACTGTGGAATGGCTACTGAGTATCTACCTACAGTACATTCATTCGACCAGGCAATCATTCGTGACAAGACCTGCGTAACCGGGTTGGGGTGGTTCCTCCCACGAGAATGGGACCCAGTCGAGGAATGGCATAACTTCGAACCATACGAACTTGACTCCTCCAGCCAACCCTCTCTCTCTCTGTTTCCATCTCTCCGTGTCGGTGTCTTGTTTCCCGCCACCGCCCCCCGAAGTATTCAACCATCCCGTGCATTCTCCGCCTCATCGCGGCCATGGACGCCGTGAGCGGATGAGGGTCCGATGATGCGCAATCAGACATAGGGATACTGAACAACCGTTATTGTCATCATAACCGTAGCATCTAGACTGTGCCGATGCAGGGAGAGGTCTGGATTGTTTTCGACTATCGCTTGTCCTGTTCTCCGTTTCCAGTGCCCCGTGCCTTTCTCCGCGTTCCCCCTGACCTGATGTCATCTTGCGCACCGTTCCCTTCCAAAACCACCCTCGCGCATTTCCTGTAACAGCAATGAGCAACGGTAAGACGACGGTAAACTTGGCGGCACTAGCCCCTACTGCAAACCCAAGACCTTAAAATTCCTAGGTTGCGGTTCTTGGGCTTCACAGAGAGCGGGATTTCGGTACGCTGCGTGGCAAACCGGTCAACGTCCGTGCCAATTCCTTGCGCGTTTCGTTGCCCCAAACTTTGTCGATGATGACGAGTACGTGTATGGTGCTGGGATGGGGACCGAAAGAGAGTAACGGGTGACGGCCAGTTCATACCATGTGCCCGAGTTATGTCCGATTTTAAATTGTGTAGAGCATGGACTGGATAAATAAAAGTAATTATATGCATCGTATGTTTAATCAGGGAGATGAATATAATTATAGGGGACTAAAAGTAGGGCTCTCTGCCGGGTAACACCTATGCACGATGATGGGCAGAAAGAGACGGCAAGGACCCCACCGGGATCCTAACCAACCCCCTCATCAACAACCCTTGTAAGGATGTCATGACATATCACGGCACTTGCAATCGACGGTACTCCGATCGTGGCTTGAATCCCACGAGGGCCGCGATTTTGGCTCCCGGAGTAAAAAGTGATCAAATAGTGATGGAAGCTGATCGAACCGTCGAATCCCATAGGGATTGCCCATCAATTGCATTGGTGGCAGTCTAGAGCACCTCTTGGCAGGAAGACGACGAAGTCGAGTGACCCGAAGGGACCAGACTCAGAGGCAGGAGTGCACTGTAAATAGTGAGTGGAGATGATCTGGTCTAAGTGTAGGATTGAGAACCTGCCTTCCGTATCATTCTCGGGCGTCGGCATCCCTACTGTACACATGGAGTTAGACAAATTTTGGGATCAAAGTTTTCCCTTGGTTTAGTACTTCTCGCGGCCCCCCTTTTTTCTCGTCTCCCCTTCATTTTCGGTGTCTGGGAGAAGAAACTACGTCACTGTCTCGAGTCTCCCTCGCTTCGGGATTTGCTCTTCTTATTCCACTTGCCATTGACCCTGACTGCAGCAGGAAAACAGAAACAACCTGAATCCAATCCATCATCTTAGTCTCGAATTCCTTGAACCTCTCCCCAACTCCTCTCTCCACATGTTCTCGAAACCACACCAGCGTGTCAGTCCCGCTTGACTTGCTTCCAAAATTACTCCCTTCGGAAATCCAGGGCACTGTTAGTGGCGGCTTAGCCCGGTACGGAGAGGCTTAGGCTATTATCGTCTGTATCGGTGATTCGGTGCACTCCACTGTTCTCTCGGCCCAAGGTGTCCAGCGACTCTCGGACCAGCCAGAGAGCCCCCCCCCCTCCTAATCCTGCCAATTCTGCAGACAGATTGTTCCTTCGCTTCATCAGATCCGACAGGCTGTTTCGCATTCAGCTTCTATACTTCTTAGCCGATCGGATAGTTCCCCCCTCAATCTCTCTCCCTGGCAATCAGGGAAGCGACGGGGGCCACTTAGACAAGGACAGGACACGATGACGGATGAAAAGAGCTCATCGACGATCCAGGTGGGCTAGACCCATAATAATTGAATCAATTCCCCAAAGTCCAAGCACAGAGTCACATTCACTACTATTGTGGTCATATTTTCCCCCTCATTCCCCACGTGGTCGTTCGCTCCCCCACCATCGCTTGTCGCACGACACCCGCATACAGATGACAGACGGTCACAGACCCCGATCTGACATACCGTTCACTCTCCAATCAGAGGATCGCCCTTGCATGTAACACTGACCGTCCTCTGCCTCGTAGGAACAACCCCCGTTAGACTCGTTAAGCGATAGCACCAGCGTGCTGAGTGACTACCATGCCGAAGAAATCCTCCCCTATGAAGCGGGTGATTCGCCTTTCCCAGAGGTCCGCGCGGTCGTCCGGCCGGTCGACGATCAGAATCTACCGGTCAACACGGTGCGCATGTGGGTGATTGGTGTTGTCTTTACCATAGTATGTACATGTACTAGGCGTACTATCTCCCTTGGCACAGCTACAGGGATAGCCACCAGAGGGCTCCAATCACTAACGACTGCCCCTCTCATTCTTGCAGGTAGGAAGCGGTCTGAACCAATTCTTTAGCTTGCGACAGCCGAGCGTAACCATCAGTGCATTAGTCGCACAGCTGCTGGCCTATCCGATCGGATGCGCTTGGGCACAGTGGGTGCCGCTGGGCTGGATGAATCCGGACCGCCATTTCAACATCAAGGAGCATGCCCTGATCACGATCATGGCCAATGTTTCCTTCGGGTCAGCGGCAGCCACTCAGATGATCGAGGCGATGGTCAAATTCTACGGTATGCCTTCACAGGGCGGATTCGAAATCTTGCTGGTGATCACGAGTCAACTGTTCGGATTTGGCCTGGCCGGCATGGCCTCGCGCTGGCTAGTGGGCCCGGCAACCATGATCTGGCCGCAGGTGCTATCAAATGCAGCCCTACTTTCGACTCTGCATTCGCGCAAAAATCTCGTTGCCGACGGGTGGATCATTAGCCGACTCCGCTTCTTCCTGATTGTTTTTGTTTTGGGGACCATCTGGTACTTTGCTCCGGGCTACCTCTTCTCCGCCCTCAGCACCTTCAGCTTCATCTGTTGGATTGTGCCCGGCAATGTAGTCGTGAACCAGCTATTTGGTCAGGTGACGGGATTGGGAATGTCCCTGTTGACCTTCGACTGGGCCCAGGTCGTTTTTGCGAACCAAAGCCCGCTCTTGGTGCCCTTCTGGGCGGGTCTCAATGTCATGGGCTCGTTCGTCTTGTTTTACTGGGTGATCTGTCCGATTATCTACTACACCAACACCTGGTACTCGGCCTATCTGCCCATCCTCAACTCGAATACCTTTGACAACACCGGCAAGACCTACAACACCACCCGTGTAATGAACCCGGATGGGTCCTTCAATGTAGATGCTTACCGGGATTATTCCCCCATGTTTTTGCCTGCCGGGTACGCTTTGACGTATGGCATTGCGTTTGCTAACCTCACCGGGATCTTCTTCCATGTGACATTGTACCATGGAAAGGATCTGATTGAACAGTGGAAAGGGCGTGATCAAAAGGATGTCCATTCTCGGATCATGGAGACCTACAAGGGTGTTCCTTGGTGGTGGTTCGCTGCCGTCACCGTTCTTATGTTTGTGCTGAGCATTGTGACCAACGAGGTCTGGCGGACTGGTTTGCCGGCATGGGCCGTGCTGGTGGCGTTTCTTCTCCCTATCATTTACTTCGTTCCTGTGGGAATCATCAAGGCCATAACCAATATCTCCAGCAACCAGCTCAATCTTATCACCGAGTTTATCGGCGGGTATGCGTTCCTCGGTCGCCCGGTCGCAAACATGACGTTCAAGTTCTACGGCTATGTAGCCGTGTCGCAGGGGTTGGAGTAAGTCCTTTGGCTCCAATTGAAGACTGACTATCGAATCGAGGCTGATCTAAGTCTGCTCCAGGTTTGTGGCGGATATGAAATTGGCCCATTATCTCCACATTGCGCCCCGGACGCTCTTCATTGCACAGGGAATGGCCACGCTCATCGGAGCCGTGGTGCAGTGCGGTGTGACGGTGTTCATGATCACACGGATCCACAGTGTGTGTACACCTAAAGCCGCAGGGGGGTTTAGTTGTCCGCATGGGGCGGTCACCTACTCCTCCTCCTTGATCTGGGGTAAGTCCGATCTGTTCCCCACGTGGGCTACTTTTGCGCACATGTGTTGTGCAAGCACCACGTTTTGCAAGCACCTGGTCTAATCTCTGGGGTTTGACCTTGCCAGGAGCCCTGGGACCCGAACGGAACTTTTCCCCAGGCCACATCTACGGCAACCTGCTATGGTTCTTCCTGGTCGGTCCGGTGGTAGTGGTTCTCACGTGGCTGTTGGGCCGGCGGTGGAAGAAATTCAATTACCTCTCTTGGCCGGTAGCCTTCGGCGCCATGAGCCTGGTTCCTCCCGCGACTGGCATCAATTTCTCATCTTGGTGGGTGGTCAATGTCATTTTCAATGGAATCTTGAAGCGACGGAAACCGGCCTGGTGGTCTAAGTATAGTGCGTTTACCCTTGGATCCTGCAATCTTGTTCTGGTATCGTTATCAACTAACCAGATTAGACTACGTGCTGTCCGCTGCCCTCGATGCCGGAGTCGCCGTTGCGACGGTCATTATTTTCTTCTGCATCACCCTGCCGGCGGGCAAACTGAACTGGTGGGGGAATTCGGTGTATGATCAAACCACGGATGCTCATGGCACCCCATATCTACCCCTGCCTGCAGCAGGTTACTTTGGGCCTGCCAAAGGGACTTGGGAATGATACCGAATGGGGTTCTTCTTGGATGTGTTGTGTAGCTAGTTAGTCAGTGTATGTACATAGATAGATAGATGGATCGACATTGTAGGACTTGGGAGTGCGATAGAGAACATAGATTCAGTATGTACTGTGTGTACTGTGTGTACTGTGTGTACTGT